>NC_056734.1:365633990-365834809 GCF_019279795.1 Protopterus annectens
TGGATATAAAATAAATGAAGGTAACGGCAGACTACCTTTAAACACCATACAGTGACTAAATCAAATAAAGCCAGTAAAGTCAAACTTTACTTAAACATTCCTAGCAGCTTGGCTACAAACAATACACACATTTACAGATACACAAAATATTTAGGTCTATGCATTAACAATGACCTTTCTGTGGCAGCTAAAAACATGCGGGAAGAGACTAGGTGAAAGATTACTAAAAAAAAAAAAAAAAAGAATAAAAATTAGACATTAGTGGACACTGACAATAAGATACTAGTTCAGAAAATGTGTTTAGTACTTTTGGGACTATACATACGCCAGGTATATTTTTGTTAGCCTGAGGAAAAATTGTGGACAATTAAACAATTGAAGGAATTTATTTAGGAAGAAAGACAAAGGTCAAGAGTAAAATGGGATAAGCTGATTCTTCCTGTTGGAATGTGAGTAGGTTAGTGCTGTCTGACTTGAAGGGATAATTTAAAGCTATGCATTTGAGCCTATTTATCAAATTAGAAAAAATATGATAAAGTGGAAGAATGGGGGATGCAGAGAGGTCAGGGTTTTGTATGCAAGGCCTTAGGGATAAAATAATTATACAGAGCATTATATTTTAAATGCAGCAAACTTTACACTAATCCAGCAAGGGAGTGAAGAAAGGAGACTTTGCAAATAGGAATACATGCAATTAAGGATACAGAAAATAGGCTACAGATGACAGGAAATGTCTGAAGAAAACAAATGAAGGAACTGCACCACTGGAAGCAAATAAGTTGGAAAGGAAATGTCATACAGTAAGAAGATAAGCAGTTGATAGATTTGTAGCTTAGATATTACCTTCCAAATCACGGATTGTTGGCAAAGACAGACCCCGGGATTCATGAACCTTGCACCATGTGCACGCATAGTGTAGGCATTACAACGCCAAATATGGCCGCCGAGCGATTCAGGTACGATCCAATCCCACGTGCACTACCGGCGTGTGCCGGATCTGTGCCGCCCCCGGCGTAGGTATGCTAAACACCCCATGTGCGGTGTTGCACCATGCAAATGAAGGCATATAGTGATCCACGAAGTGGCGCAGGCGTAGCATAACGCCACGGCAATGTAAACCAAAAAAAAATGGTTTACATTTTCCCAAACATAACATAGGAGTAATGGAAGTCTGTCAGCGTCAGGTATCACACTGTTGCCATATGCCAATGGCGAAATACACAGAGAATGTCAAAAGAAAACACGCACATGTAAATAATAACATAAATGGTATGTCCACAGAAACTCACAGCAGAACCCCAGGACATGTTTGCGGAAGGTGCAAAACAATGAAATAATATGACAATGTTATAAAACAGCAGTGTAATACACATCAGCTTCACAGCCACAACACACCATGGTATACATGTAAAGCCACAACCACGGTGCAAGGGTTGCCAAGGACTCGCGGCAGTGTTTGGCGTGATAACTATGAATTAGTAGTCAATGCTATGCAAATGAGGCAGATAATGCTGAATCGCAAAACCACCGCCGGCGTAAGGCTGTACCAAACGGCGCAGCGGTAATACACCGAGGAGTGGCCCAGAGGGAATACATGTCACCTGCAGAGGGGTGTTACACTGTAGGAAGAAGCACATTGGAGCTCAGCAAACCTGGGCTGTACATTGCACATCACAGCTGCAGGACCGGCGTGTGGTGAAATAGTTGAGCTGAGAGCACACAATGCGCGCAGAGGTGCATGTGCACAAGGATGACTACGTTCCCTTAACCCAGTCATGTGACGCTCGCCCCGCAAATAACATCGGAAACAGGAAGGTGATGTTGAGAATATGAGGAAATGCAGAAGCAGTGTAATTGGAGTAGTAATGAGCAATCAACACTAATCAACCCACGAAGGCCAATTGGCGGCAGCTGACAACTCTGCATGCAGAAACCTGCAAAACGGGATAGGGGAGGCATATGAATGCAAAGAAAGTAGGGGAGGTAGCAGATTGCAAAGAGTGAAGACCTGACACAGCAGAGCCAAGCAGACAGGCAGCACAATGGCGGCGGCACACAAAACGCACGATATGCCATGTCCCAGAAACGACACATGACAGGGCTCTGCAGGATGCATGCCAGGAAATAGTAGGTGCAACGTGCAGAAATAGTAAGGGAAGGTTGAAAGGTAACCCATTGCAGGCAAGAGCAATGCAACACCAAAGGCAACAGCGTTGCAGTGCCAACGGTAAAACACGGAAGATAATCCCCAGATACGGCCGCACAGACACACCCTATGACATCACCGGGTGTACAGCACAACAGTATAAAGTGTGAATGCACACAACACACAGCCGTGTATTCCCAAACACCGCACCATAGGTGTAAACGCATGGGAAATTTTAAAATGTACATGTTGGGTGCTGCCGTGGCCGTGATCCATCAGCATGTGTCAGAGACAGACGGTGTTGTGGAGGAGGGTGCTGACAACTACTGTAGGCCTCAGAGGAGAAGGAGAGTGTTCAGACCAAGGGTAACCTACCAGGGGCTACAAGACCTGGAGATAGTAGAGCGTTACAGGGTGGATAGGGACACATTACAGCAAATAGTGGAGCTGTGCCGGCCACACCTGAGAACAAGAAACAACAGAGGGGAGCCCATCCCAGTGGACACAAAGGTATGTGTAAGCTTGTGAATACTGGCCACAGGTACCTTTCAAAGGCCAACTGGGGATATAATGGGCATCTCACAGGCATCAGCATCCAGGGTACTACAGTTTCTGGATGCCATGTTACCACATGCCAATGAGCATATATACTTCCCCAGATCTCAGGAGGAGTTGGCTAGCAATATGCGCCGCTTCCACCGTGTAGCACAATACCCGGAGGTACTGGGTGCGATAGACTGTACGCACATACAAATCAAGTCACCACCTGGGGAGCAGGGTAGACGCTACATAAACTGCAAGGGATTCCCCTCCATCAATTGCCAGGTCGTGTGCAATGCGCAGGGCATTATCATGGATGTGTCTGCTGGCAGCCCTGGAAGCTTCCACGACTCCCATATCTGGCATGCCTCACAGCTGTACCAGGTATTCGCCAGGGGGGACATCCCACAAGGCCACCTTGTGGGGGATGCTGGCTATGCACTGGAGCCATGGATGATGACTCCCATCAGAAATGCACACACACACATGCAAGAATGCCATAATGAGGCACACGCACAAACCAGAATAATCATAGAGCATGTGTTTGGGATGCTGAAATCACGGTTCCGGTGCTTGGATACATCCGGTGGAGCCCTGCAGTACTCTCCAGGCACATGTGCCCACATATTCATAGTATGTGCCATGCTACATAATATGATCCTGCGGAAGCAGCTGCTGCAGGGACATAATGGTGAAGGGCCACAAAGCCCACCACAACTGTCAAGGCCAGTCCAGGCACAGAGGGTTCAGGACCATGAACACACTGTGCCAGCCCCAGTAGGCAGACGGAGGCGTACCCAATATGCCTATGCCCTGGCAAAGAGGGAATGTATAGCACATACTCTGACAGTGTAGGCCCCATGGACTGACACCTCCCTACCTGCACATACAGTGAAATGGACGGCACACAAACATGACCACCCGTAAAGTGTACCGTATGGGTGGCCCCATGTGCGACTCAACATAGGCAGCCCCCAAACACTGTACACCCAACAGCCAGTGGAGCATGGAACGCCAACACCCGAACCGTACGCGGGTCCTACAGCAGACGGCGTTGCTGTATGCTGCCACGTTTGCCGCAAGGTGTATACATATAAACATGTATATATATGCATATACATATATGTAGATAGATATAAGTACATATATAGAAATATATGTACACATATACATATAAGTACTACAGGTAAGACAGGGAATCAGAGGGATGTAAGGTGACAGAGATGTAACACGCGATATCTGTACAAAGTATACAAAGTGAAACGACAACCTGAGCATCCGGGAGGTTTAACAGAAGATGATACCACCAACCATGGAAAGGGCAACATACCGAAATGCATAACCGCGAGTCGGAATGATCGCCAGGCCACAGTACAGTAACAGTACATGCGCGGGTAATACTATGATGATATGAGGGGGGAGGTAGACACCACCGCCGGTGACGCGGCCCACGCAGGTACTGTGTGCAATCGTCCCCGTGAGTGCCGTAGTATGTGTATGTGTGTGGTGAGGGTGCCGTGTGTGTCGCTGTGCGAGTGTAATGTGTGTGTCTCTGTAATATGTGTATGTTGGTGCCATGTTAGAGGCAGAGTGGAATAATATGTGTAGGCATACGGTACATTAGCCACAGGCATATGTACACCAGTAGTCCCAAAGTAGTAGTGAGAGCCCCACCCTGGCTAGGCGTGTGGCGACGTATAACGATACAAAGTGACAATGTCCCAGATTGTAGCACAGGAATATACCCCACAGGAAATGGAAAGGATGTATGTACTAATCATGACCATATGTATGACACCGATATGCTAATCGCAAAACAATACGTTGGCAAAGTCACACAGCAATAGGTATGTACCGCGGAAATACGTATGTGCAACCTCAGTACTGACCGTGGCCACGTATCGGCCCGTAAACACTGCTGTGTGTTCTACAAGTGTCAAACAAGCAATCCCCACCTGAATAGGTGGCAACCACTGGCAAACAGGCCATCCCAAGAACAGGACCACAATGACTGTAAATATCTGGGACAGAATGACAAGGGATAGTCATCACGTACAAACAACCGCTGATATACCACAGATGTGACGGAGGAATACATGCATGAAGCACACACGCAGGCAAGACCAACACCACATGACAACAACACAACCTACACTCCCAGACCAACAGACAAGTAACTGTCAACTCCCCAGGCAGGGATTGAGCACACAGACAACCATACCGTGTATGTAGAGATGCAAGGCCCACAACCCGTATCCGTCACCTACAACCTCCGATATCCCCCATCGTACATATTAAAGGGATACAAGCCATAATAGCAGCACAAACATACAGGCAGTCCATGACATCTGCATAACCACAACATCTCGCGTGGGAAACACAATCAGAAGCGGATGCATACTTGCATGCGTTGTTTAAAGGAATACAACAGCCATGTTACACATCCGAATGCAAAATGCCATTAACAGACATCGTCAGGACAGGGACACCCACATATCGAATCAAATACTATACCCAACACACACAATCCACAGCTAACACCACTGCGAAATGTACCTGTCGCCACACATAGCGGCTGCAGTTGCACATAACATAACGCAATACAGACCATCTCCACGAAGGTAGGGCTAATAGCCAACGCCCAGGTGAGGAATCCAACTATACCCCAGTTACGACGCGTAATGTCTGAATGGAGTAGATGCACAGGTGATATGCGCACAATTACACACTGAGGAACAGCAATTGGTGGGATGAACCCACATGTTGCAGGTATCGACGGATATAAGGATGACTCCCAGGATATTCAAACCGTATGCTCATACCGAACCAGCAGTGTACAACCGGAAGAGTAATAAATAGGAATACCGATACACGGAATGAAACACCGACAAGGTATGTAGAACACACAATATGTACGGGTGTGTAACGCATGATGTGTATGACGAAGCTGTACTGTATGGGAATGGTGTTTGTAAGTAATGACACTTGTCCATAATGCAGAGAGTGGTGAAAGGTGGTAATGTAGTGCTATCCTACTGAGCATACCAACGACTGTGGACACCGTGTGCACAGCAGTGGGACATCATGTACACAGCCGAGACACCACAAGGGCTGCCACAGGGGGGCATTAGAGAGAACAATGCCAGACCACACGCCGATGCTGGCAGTGGATATCCAACAAGGAAGTTCCACAGCAGGGGATAGGACATGTATGTATACTGTCACAGCACACATGTGTATGGGCATATACCGCCGATGTCATACGTAATGTGCACCCGACGTGCACGTATGCCTTGCAGTAGGGGATACTATGTCAACTATGTGTAATGTAAAGCTGTCATGGTGGATATGACAGACATTATACACAGTATCACAGGCATAGCATGCATAATGGAGGTATTGCCTATTGGTATGTACAATAACAGGATACATATGGCCTGTAGGTATGGGATAGAGTAGTAGCATCATAGCCATCCAAAATGGAAGGAACACCAAGTAACCATGCCCAAACTATCTGTAGCAGGTGCATCGTGGGCAACAATGAAGTCTGGCAGGTCCATGTGTAAACACATGTGCAGTGTACACAGTAGTGTTACCTCCCCATGGTAGTGTCCTGTGAACAGCAGAGGCAGGTGTCAACTGCATGTCTACACAGTACTGCTGCTGTGGTGGTACCATGACTATGTGTCACTCAAACAGCAAGGGAGCTATCACAGGAACAGTGCCACTGTGTGTCCCTGTGGGATGTGCACAGGACCTATGTTCCACAGCATGGTGTGTGTGTTGTGTCTGCGGAAGTAACACAGAAGCCCAGCCCATGCAGTGTGGCATGTGTGCACATATCCATGAGCAGTCCGTTCACACTGCCCACCACAGTTGTCATGTATGAGGAGTATATGCATCAGTAATGTGGAGGACATGGTCAGTGTCAGAGCAGAAGACACCCCTGTGTATGTGGTATGCAGATGTGCACAGATGTGTTTTCCGTCTGTCATCCGCATATGTAAACCGTCCGAGCCTGGTACACATTGTGGCATGACAATGCTGTGCCATGTAAAGTCACAGCCGTTTTGGAAGGTACACCATAAATGTGGTATTGTACCCATGACCATGTGTAGATGTGTGTATGCCACAGGTACAATGGCTACCTATGTACCAGCATCACACACAGTACAGATAGGTGTGGCCCTGCAGAAGTGTACCCATGCCACAGTGGAATACGGTAACCACAGGACCGTGTGGGGCATATGTGTGTACAGCAATCATGTACAATGTGATATGTATGTATGGGGCCAGTATCCATGTGATAGTCAGTGGATGAATGTTGCTATGCAAAGGTGATGTGCATGCACCATGTGTCATGCATCCCGATGCCATTACACCCACATGATGTATCTGCCACACTGACACCTGTATGGTTGTAATCGGTATGAGCTGGTGGAGCTATAATGGTGCCAGGTATGTAGGTGTGGGATATCTAGGCATGGACAGTACTCTGTGACAGCATGTTGTGTATGTAAGCAAATAGTGAACATGAGGGGCCCCATGACTGAGGACTGTGTAATGCCATATGTACCTGACATGTAGTAGGTACATGATATGCTTGCACCACTGTGTGTCCTGTCCAGGAGTCATATAGCCTAACATCCTGAGACACAGGGTATGATGTGCAGGTGGATGTGTATGTTGCCAATACCAGAACGTGGAATGGTGCTGAAGGGCAATGTGAGGACAACGTCTGATGTGTTGGCCTCTGTACCACCCCAACCACCCATGCAATGGTACGACAGGTGGCCAGCATGTGTATGTGGCGTGCTGTGGCACACACAAGCCCAACAAGGGTGCCAGGAAAGGCATGGAGGCCATCAATGTGTGCGTGAAGCATGTTCGTGAGGATGTGCCCCAGTGCCATTCAGAACGGTCCAGTCATGGGTGTATGAATGCAGTCCCAAACGTGCAATGCAGTGCCACCCATGGGTAGTGCGAGAGATGCGGCTGTGCAGTGGTCAAGGTACACAATGTCTGACAACAGGCTAGCAGTGAATATAGTGGGCTGGTGCGGAGACACATACCAAACAGGTTGTTGGGACACAACAGCTAGGGACATCGGAAGGTGACATCGGGCCAGTGTCCCAGGAAATAACGTGTGCATGTCAGTACCATGTATGTGTCCACAGGGACACTACGATGTCCATGTATGTATTGCGACCCTGTAGTGAGTGAGAGTGTGTATTATTGGTAAGTACACCATCACCTGGCACGTTGCCAACATTATCTCTGTCTGCAATGCCTGGGTGACTATTGTATGTGACATTGAATGTGGATGTAGCCAAACAACACAGACATACCACCACACTGCCTGAGGCCCCACACTGCAATGTGCGGCAGTCATGTGTAGGTAGCCAGCCTTGGAGCATGTGATGGACCTCGAGGACCCACCATGGCTGACAAGTGATGCACCCCACACATGTGAATATACACCACCGTGTAACAGCCTGCACATGTGCCCATACATCAGATGTGCATGGAACATGACCACCACCGTGGCGTCTGTGAAAATGTCAGTACCGCCATGTCTCTGTGTGGAATAGCATGGTCCCTACCAATGTGTACATGCTACGGAAGTGCACTGTGGTATGTGTCAGCATATGTATGTACACTGTCCATCTGCCGGGGTGTCATGCCATCAACAACTGCTGTTAGCAGACGTCAGTGGTACTGGCTGTAGTACACATGTTCCATGTATGCTGCGATGGGTGTGTGTCCAGGGTGTGGCTAGCAGGGCCGTGAAGCATATGTGTTCATCCACAAAAGGGGGGATAACCCCAGGTGCAACACACCAGACACATGGAGGTATTGTGCATGCTGAGGGTAGTGTAGGTATGGTATGTGTTGTGTAATGTGTCAGCCAGCTGGGTGGAGTGCATGCCTCAAGCATGTGTAGGTACATGGGTGTCCATTCTAGGGAAGTGTGGGTTGCTGTCAGCACATGGCAGTATCAGCTGTCTGAGGCCCAATGTACACTATAACAACACAGACAGCATGTAACCTGTGGTATACAATGTCAACTCTGTTGCGTGTTACAATGGGTCTAGCGGTCACAAACATGGATATCTGCACATTGAGCACCTATGATGCATTGTGTTCGGCAACTATCCAGGATGTGTGCAAAACACTGTGTGATGTGGGATCCCCTCACCTGTGTGTGTTGCAGTCCAGGTATGTGCCTGGGAGGTACGATCCGTGTACAATCTGTACTCGCAGGTGTGCTGTGCAGAGCATGGAGGCAGGTCCCAGTCACTGCAGATAAATGTGAGTGGTGCACTAGTGTGTGTGCCTTGCTTGTGTGCAGCACAGTGGAAGATGCAAGCATTGTCCCACATGACCCCATGCTGTGCCTGCCTGTTACAGCCCTGCTGGAGACAGTTATGTGACACCGCCACAGAGGCAGTATAGCATGTGAAGATGTACATGTGTGCTCCACACCCCAGGCAGACGGCCGCAGGTCATGTGTGCCACAGCAGTGTGGTCGACCAGGAATGTCATAGCGGTCAGATACCACATGCCTGTATAAGTACAGTATGAGCATAGGCAACAGTTGCAGTGACACAGTAGGTCAATGTACAGTGTCCCTGTGTCCAGACCACTGCCTACTGTACACTTGGCTAGACACACACCCAGAGGGTGAATACACCGGTGAGCCATCACATGTCCCAGTACACGTAGCCTGTGTAATGCCATCACAGGGTGGTCACAATAAAACATTGTATGAGAGATATGTTGTACCAGGTGATGTGTCATGTGTGCATATGTTGAGTTGCACAGCTGTTCACATGTCCGCAACATATCAGTGCATGATGCCTAGTGTAACATGATGTGTGGAACTGCACTGTGATCCACAACAGGGTCATCCGAGACAGGTGTGTTGTGAATGGTGTAACCCATGGTTCGGCGGGATATACACCGGTGCTGTTGGCTGCCATGCTGGGGGCCACCAGTGGTGCCTACAGTGGTCATACAGACATACTACACACATTGTTCTGGCAGGAATGTCCATTGTTGTAGATGATGTGTTACTACGTGAAGGTAGGTGTGTGTTGTGAATGTTACCCATCCAGATGTGACCATCAGGTGCAGTCATGGTTGTCGACAGCATCACACCCATCCACAGCTGTCAGCACCCTGTCCCCAGAATGGTTGTCAGCTGCCCTCGTACTGTGTGACATATGTGCAGATGGCGGAACACCCACTACTGGCTGGCTAACAGTGTCATCTAGGAAGGCTATGTGATGGCTGGAATACACTGTTATAATGTATAATGATGGTATCCCAATGAAGTACATGGAATCACAGATAGTAAGCCATGGCTGGCATGTAAACCATGTACAACAATGACTATGTGATAGACACAAACAATGCGGAGCCATGTTGAACATGCACCCATGAGAACACCAAATGAGGTATGTTGCACGTATCGATGTACAACTGTCAGCTATGGGCACAGCATGGATGCAGACACACATCCCCCACAGGCAGTACCACTCCATGTAGGTAGGGGGGCATTGCAAGAGTACATGTGACAGTTGCTCTACCGCCACATGTACTGCATATCCGTCATACAGGGGTAGCAGTGGTACGTGACTGTTGTACATGCCTGTACATATGACCATGTCCCACAGGATATGTGTTATGTGTGTACAACACCTGTCGTACCATCATCAAGCTGTGAAGTGTATGGCTGCCAGTGTACCTGTGTGACATGTTGTGCAATGGGTGCAAAGGTACGCAGTAGTGCATTGCATGCCCACATGTCCCACACAGGTGCATAGCCTGAACATACAATACAAAGAGGGTGTTGGATCATAGCAACCCACAAGAGGAGATGGGTATGGGTGGCAACCCACTACCACCTGTCCGGGTAAGGTGTGCATGTCCATGACACATTGGCACCTGAGATGTTAGCTGTACAGCCGTACAGGGCGGCATGCATATTCAATCACTAATACCCCTGCGTGTTCCACCACTGGCCTGTTGACAGACACCAACACAATGTGCAGCATTGACATGTGCACAGCACATCACCGCTGGTACAGTAGAACAGGTTTACCATGTAGACACGTGCACAGAACATCTGCGCCAGCCACAGTCAAACACGGTATGTGTTGAACCCCACCATCAGTGTAGCCCATGCCACAGACAGATGTACATGCATCTGTGTATGTACGGCTGGGAATGTCCCCGGGCTAGCAGTATAGCTGTGTCAGTGTTGCGAACAACATACTGAATGGGCTGGGTGTGTGAGGTGTGCATCATACGTGCATGGTCCGATGGATGATACCATCAGTGCCCCGGCTATGTGAACATCCCTGTCCCCATAAATGGATACCTATGCTGTGCCCAACACCACGGTCCCTGTGGGAGGGATAGTGCTGTGTGGTGCACCTGCTGACATGGCAGTGGCAGCAGGCACTGGATGTAGACATATGTGGTACCCATGTCAGGCCAGGGTACCATCCATGTGCACGGGATATCATTGTGTGGGCACATACAGCACTGTGTTGAACAAGATCACAGCACATAGCACCTGTCAGGGGTAATGTGTATGCATGGATGTGCGATACCAGCATGCACCATACACACCCCCACCAAGCAGCATGCTGCCTACCTTGCAGAAGGCCATTGTCCACACCCTGATGATAGACATGTGTAATGTCCATATACACATAGCAATGACATATGGAATGGACAGCCACCCTCCCAATACCAGTACCCCCCAGGTGGGACACATCCCTGTGCCATGTATGTGACATACCCTGCCATACCATGCAGCCCTGTCCAGCAAGGCTGCACGTGCCATCACAGTCATACACGGTGCGATGGCCAAATGGCACTTGCACTATCAACTGTCCAGAGCAGTAATGTGGCACTGATGCACCTTGTGGTGTCACAGGTGCTGTGTGTTGGTGTGTACAACGTGCATGCACACATGCTATGTATGACCATCCCTGCTAATGTCATATGATTACACAATGTCCCATGTGTATCACATGTCCAATACAGGTGAGCCGTGGCAGGTTGTCCAACAGCTGTACAGTGCTGTGTAGATGTACATGGCACAACACATGCATGTACAGGTGTCCACGTGTATGTGTGCAGTGCCACCGCTGATGTCCATAATGGCTGCGTCTGTGATGCCTAGCGACATATACACAGCATCTAGGTGAACAGTAGGACTGTGTGCACATTGGGACATGTGCCAACTGGTATGAACACAGGTGCAGGCAGGTACACATGTCCACAGCAGGTTACCATCAACATGGTGTGTGTACAGTGTGATGAGTTGACACACAGATATGATATGATACCCGCTGCTTAACGGTGTGACAGCAACATGTCAGCTGTGTCAGTGCCATGATGCATCGCAGAGATTACTGTGCAGATGTTGTACATGTCATAGCAATGTATGTCCAGCGGTATGCCAGTACATCAGTGTAAATGTGACCTGTCAACATCATTATGTCTTACAGATAATGCCTCGTTCACGGCTGCCAGCCTTCAGCCGCCAGGAGGATGATGTAATCATACCGTTGCTCCATAACAACTATGACCTGCTATTCAGCCATGTTCCACAGCAAGCACAGCAGCGGGATGTCCTGTGGCAGGATATGCGCAGGAGGGTGAACAACGTGGGTGGCAACAACCGCACCTACCAGCAGATACGCCGACACTGCACGGACCTTATACGGCACGCAAAACAGCGTGCCACCGCAATCGCCAGAGAACAAGGTGGAACAGGTGGTGGGCCACCAACCCAGCCCCCACTCACACACATGGAGGAGCTCCTGGCCAGTCTGGGGACACCCAGGGAACATCATGCAGAAACACTCGCTGCCCTCGTGGAGGTGGGTGTCTCCCAACCAACGAGCCTGGAGCCGCTTGGTAAGTCAGTCTTGCATATGTGTATGATAACTGCCGTAGGTGTGGGTGTCACAGTACACCACGTAATGTGCCAACACATGCCAGGTATATGGCCACACAAGCCGCATACTACAGTATGCTACGTTGTGTTTGCAGATGTGTGCATAACACATGCTACCACACAGGTACATGATGTGACATGCACAGTGCTTACTGTGGCTACAGTCATGGATAATGATTATACTGTTGTGTCGCCCCCATACAGGTACCTCTGGCGTGTCGCACAGCCATGGGTCCGTCACAGGTGAGACTGTTGTTAGTAACAGACATGTTACAGTGTATAGATATTCGCCATGTGGCCAGGTATGACATGCACACCTGGGTTCTACTCCAGCCACAGTATACAGGTTGCACCACCAGACACACACGCCACCCATGTACAGTAGATACAACCATTAGTAAACACCGGCATGAAACCACAGTACCTGTCAGTGTGATATGTGCAGTCAGCTATGCATACAATGGTGGAGGTGTTCTACAATGGATGCAAATGTAGTATGCATTGGAATGCCATTTGTGGTACGCATACAGTACCACATAGTGAGCTGTGATCTGGCCAGCACACAGGTGTTACCAATGTGACATATGCCCCTGCATTGTGTGCACACGTTGTGACAGGGCACATGACCTGTTCCATGCACGTGGTGTTCTGTCTGCAATATTGTCACACCATGACATGACCTACGCCCGACATAGCAAACATCCACACTGTTGTCTGCATAGCCCTCTGGATTGTGACACCTCCGACTTGTATGGGTGTATGTCACATGGGCCACCACAGGGATGGGTACACGATGCCCATCACACACAGTTGTCCATGACCCAGTCAAACATGGCCATGGGTGATAGCTACAGGCATGATGCCACACAGTACGTCTGGTGTGGATAGACACCGTTGCACATTGTCCACACATAGTGCGATCATAGCTGTAGTGGACCATCTGTACATTTGATGTGGTACACCAGACAACCGGAATGCCTGTCTGCAGCCACTGGAGGTGCCACCAATGTCTACCATATACGTGCTGTGGAACAGCATGACTGTGTTGCAGACATGGCAATGCAATGCGTCCATGTTATGCATCGCACAGAAACATACCTGTGTCCTGCTGCCATGCAGTGGCACAGTGCCTGTACTCCCCACTGTATAGCTATGTACACAGCTCACACCAACCACACCTGCACAGACATCTTCATTACACATGCATTCTGTCTGTAGCCTGTACACATAACACTGCACTGTGACGTCCAGTATGATGCGGTGCATGTGGTGGGACACCATTGTCACATGTACACATGTTATCGCACATGTTGGCGGAGTACATGCCAAAGTGACGCCAGCCATGTGTACTGTTAACCTGCCTGTGGCCACACTGTGTATCACGGTGATGCATGCAAACTACCATGAATGTGTGTACTGCATGCCTACTGAAATGACACCTGCTTGATGTAGTGTGCACCCCAGGGCAGTATGCATACTACCACTATTAATGTCCGGCCTGCATTCACTGAGCTGAGGTGTGGGAATGCTGCATGCCATCTGCAATATCACATGCATGATGTGTCTGCGTGTGTGTGTGTGTCAGCGTGTGTGTGTGTGTGTGTGTGTGTGTCTGCGTGTGTGTGTGTGTCTGTGTGTGTGTGTGTCTGTGTGTGTGTGTCTGTGTGTGTGTGTGTGTGTGTGTGTCTGTGTGTGTGTCTGCGTGTGTGTGTGTGTGTGTCTGCGTGTGTGTGTGTGTGTGTGTGTGTGTGTGTGTCTGCGTGTGTGTCTGCATGTGTGTAATGTATCTCACAGTATGTCTTTGTATTCACAGGTGTTGTAGGTGCGTTCCCCTCCTGCGGTCCATCTGATGCTAGTGTCCCCACAGATACTAGTGGTGATGACCATATGCATGAGGCACAGGCAGGGTTGTCAGGGGCAGAAGCTGTGCCATTGGTTACCATCCCACCTATGTCCCCTTCATCTCCGCACACGGTTCTGATGCCGACATACCACATCACTGTTGCCCATAGAGGAAGGACAGTCAGCGTCTGTTGGCATTGAGCAGGAATGTGTGGTGGCTACAGAAGGTGTGCGTACACACCATGTTTCCAGTGTAATGACTGGTGATGTGCCACACAGGCATGTGGCTGGTGCTGCTCGTAGGAGGACCTCTGGCAGACATGCACCTGCTGTACAGGGTGCAGCAGCTGGTATCACCAGACGCATGTTCCAGACTGTAATGGCGGCACAGGCACGTGCTGAATGGCAGAACCAAGAAGGGCAGAGGCTGCAGAGGGCCACAATCCATTCCCTAAATGAGAACATCCAGTCATTGGCGAATGCTCAACAGCAGATTGCTAATGTACTGGATAGACGATTAGGTGAGATGGTTGGAATCCTCGACCGAGGCATGTCAATCCGCGAGCGTGAGCGGTCTGTGCTGGAACACCTGGTAGGGGTGAGGCGTAGGACACATGGCCGTAGGCCAGCAACACCACCTTGTGTAGGTCGACGTGTGCGTGCCACCTCTCATGCCCACTCACACAGTGCCGGTAGCAGCAGCAGTGCAGCTGGTGCTACACCAACCACACCAGGACACAGCAGGCCACGTGGACGTGGCCCTGGCCGGTCCCAGCATGGACACAGTTCCAGCGGACATGTGTCATCGGAGAGTGGCCACTCCATACCTCCACCCGGTAGTGCCCGTGCAACCCCAGGCAGGCACGAGTCACGTGGCCGCAGACGGACACAATGAGCCATACAACCTGCACTGTACAGTCTGGGGCTGCCAAGTATACCCCGTGTAGGCATCACAGATGGCTGAACTGTGTACACACATACCCACACACGGCAGACACAACTGTAGGGCTCCACCACATCCACAATCATTCTGCACAGTCATGCCCAGTAAATGCACCGGTCCTTACACACACACACATGATGTCATCCATTGGTATAACCTATGCCCCTGGCACACATATCACCCTGTGCATATGATGAAGCCTCTGCCGCATCACTGTCATCCACACCATCGGTGCACAGTTATGCAAATATATTCTGATGCACAGGGTGGACAAGATAGTGAGAGGTGTATGTGATACCTGTGTACGCATAGTGTGTGATGTGTATGTTGCAGTGGTTGTGTATGACAAGTGACAGGTGCATATGTGACGTGGGTTGTGTACATTTAACATGCAGCAGACATACCATGTAGTGCAGGTGCAGCATGCATTGAGCTGTGTACACGGTATGTGTGACGGTTAAATGTGTAGCAACATGTTGGTTCTGTTAACCTGTATGCCTCATATGGTGTATTCGCATGTGCCTACTGGGAACACTGTTATCAGTCCCCCACGTGTAGCTGTGGGTTACCCACAGGCACATCTGGCAATATCAGCATACCACAGGTACCTGCAACCTGCCTGGACACCTACATAGGTACATAGGTGCATAGGTACATACCAGGCTATGTGCTCTATGGCATGTGTAAGCCTAGCCAGAGTGTGTGTGGCTTTCACCACCCTTTAGAATGAGGATACTATATCCATTGGTCTGCTGTCCCTCTGTCCAGCAGTGACACAGAGATGATGCCTGGGGCATACCTACGATCTCCCATCCACACGTCAGGATTACTCATGGACAGAGTCAGTGAGGGGCTCTGCTTCACAAGGGCTGGGAATCTGTTCCATGGTGTAGGGAGTCTCTGAGCGATGAACCTGTCCCTCCAGCACGTCCTATCTATGTCCGTGTTGAGGTTTCTGTCTGCTGCTCTCGTGCCCGTGGTTGTTTGGATCCTAGGAGGTGGAACATGTCCATGACACCCAGGTCGGACATGGCCGTGTATGTCAGGCACAGATCACCTCAGAGTAGATGGTATGAGAAGGTATACAGCCGGAGTCCCCTCAGTTGGGCAGCGTGTGACATATGTTTCAGCACCTTTATCCCTGTGTTGTGGAACGTTTGGGGTCCTTCTGAGTGCTGCAGGTGTGGGGTTAGGTACATTCCGAATGTGGCGTTGTACCCAATCATTGGTCTGATGCGTGAAGAGTACAGGGGTACAATGACCTCCCCTGATGTGGATGTGAATCCCTTCATGACCCAGTGGGCACAGTGGAATGTCTTCCCAACCACATTGGCAATGTGAGTGTCAAGAGAGGTTACCAACAGGTGTGGTACCCAGGTCCCTGACCACGTCCACCATGTTTAATGGATTACCACCTATGTGGTAATTCGGGGTGAAGATGTCTTTCCCAAAGGGTAGGTCCATACCTTCCCTGGTATGTAGCTTCAGGCCATGGCTCTGGCACCAGTTATCCATTGCTATGAGACCTCAGGTGGATGTCCGTGTCTGATGGGGTGTTGAGTATGGTGGCCGGTTTGCAGTCATCTGCATACCTTGTCTGCCACAATCCCCCTATGTTTGCATGCACGTCGGAAAGTTGAATGCCGAACTGGAGGGGGCCCAGGACTGAGCCCTGTGGGCCACCACTCGGGACCGGCTTGGAGTCTGACATGGCACCAGGAACACTAACCCTGTGGGTTCTGACCTTCATCCGGTTGGCAACCCATCGTGTGACATATGGCTCTACAGCTACGCTGGTGAGCCTTTCTATGATGCCCGCGTGGAGTGTGATTCGGACACTGTCGCCAGGTCACGGTAGACTGTGCAAACTGATGTACCCCCATCAATGGCCTTAGTGACTCCTCCAAACAGGTCAACCAGGTTCAGGAGGCAGGATCTGCCCTTGACTAAGCCGATGTGGGTATGTTGCAGTATTTGTCGTTCCCCAATGTCTTCATTTATGGGCTCCATTATGGACCCCTCCATAGCTTTGCAGACAAGGCTTGTTAAGCTTATAGGGCAGGGATGTACAGAGTCTGTAGGAGCACCACCTTGGTGGAGTGGGATCACAGTTGCCGTATGCCATCCATCGGGTACGTAGCCTGTAGTAAGGCTAAGATTAAACAGCAGCCTTATGTGTGGGTTGAGGCCCTCATTGAGGCTGTGTAGCACACAGCCGGGGACACCATCTGGTCCCATTGATGCTGTGTTCACTGCTTTACAGATATCAGCTCTCACCTGGGCATTCAAGATGTTTGGGAGGCTAGACTCTGGTGGGATAGATACGTCCCCTCTTGGGGGGGGAGGGAGGGTAGATGTATGCACGGAACCTGTCTGCCATTTTGTTGGCAATGTCTGTGGGTTCAGTGATCATTGTACCAGTCTGGACTACTTCTGAGCATAACTGTGGGCTTCCATCCATGTTCCTACCATAGCTAAGGAAGGCCTTATGGTTGTCTTATGTGTCCTTTGCAAGTCCAGTCCCACAGGCGGCCTTGGATGATTGTATGAGTGATCGTATGTTACCGCCAGTATTAATCAGTGATGCCTTCCCTGGTAGTGATATTGCTCTGTCATGTAGTAGCTTTCACCTCTTGTTGTACGGTTTGTTAATGGCTGGGGTCCACCAGACCATGTGCCTGCCTTTGGTGGACAAGGTCCTGATGTTATCAGGGATCGCTTGATCCAGACATTCCTGGGGTGCTCATAGAAGGCATTTGTAAGGGTTTCAGCAGCGTGGCCTGTGTTTACCACTGGCATGGAGGCCTTGAAGGGTACCACACCAGTCGTATGACGTGTGGGGTTCGCTGTGGAGAGGTCTTCACTGTGGTCTCCCTTGCCGGTGTTAGGTGCAGGATGCGGATCTCCAGTGAGATCACTATATGGTCTGACCTCACCGTTGAGGGATGTACATCCTGTGTGGAGCATGTCATCCCCATGTGTGATGATCAGGACTAGTATAGTTCCTCCCCTTGTGGGTATGGTGCATGGTTGTTCCACGGCATTTGGGTGTATGAACACCTGGAACCTTTGGTGTAGGGTGTTGTGTCCTGGGTAATGTTCCCGGTCTATGTATGGGTGGCTGATGTCACCCAATATGATGGTGTTGTGAGAGCATTCATACTCCCCAGTGTCTTCAGGAAGGCTGTGTGGGTATCCTGGGTTTGGGAGGGTGGTCTGTAGCATGCAACAAACTGTAGGGCAGTCCTACCCATGGTTAATTGCACCTGGATGGTCCCCGCTGCTACGTGCATTTCTGCCAACCTGGAGGTGTGGGTATCCGTCATGGGAATGGAGACTCCCCCTCCTTCTGTGTTCGGTCCGGGTTATGGTCCTGAACGCGTGATATGAGGTATGACCTGATAGTGCTGGGGTGCTCTCAGGAGCCCTGAACAATGTTTCAGTCACAGCACTGACATAGATGTCCTCCATACTGCGGAGGGCATTTGAGGGCGTGCTGCTTGGGCATACAGTACTGGCACTGAGCAGTATTCCCCTTTCTTTTTTCCAGGTTTGTAGTCTAGGGTGGTAGGTTTATCATTTCAGCCTTGCCTGCAGTGGGCACTGTGGGGGTGGCAGGAGCCTTTGCCAAACCCTTGAAGACCAGGGGCGATGGGTGTGAGCCATCCCTTGCGAAGGGGCGTGGTGTGTCAAGCATGTCATCCCAGGCAAAAGGAAACTGGATCCCCTCAGACTGACACCAGTAACCAGGCAAATTATCAAGGGTGATCATTCGGAGCCAGTATTGTGGCATCATACTTGATGAGGGTGGGATACTGCCCAGGGTCAGGGACATGCTGGCCTGGGCTACACAATCTGAGAGCCCCTCTATGTCTCCTTACATGTCTCCCAGGGTGGTATGTCTCTGGTCGTTGACACCAGCATGGACAATGACCGTGTCATACATGTACATGCTGCAGAGTGACCTGAGTGCGTGTGTTATGTGGCAGATTCCAGCGCCTGACAGGCAGCCTACTGTGATCATTCCCTTGTTCGGTCTGGTGGGTGGGACGTCGGTGTGTCTGACTATGGCGTCACCTATTACAAGTGTGTCTGGCATTGTGTGTGGCCTTTAGGGCTGTGACTGTTTAGCACACTGACGTTGACAACTATGTGTTGCATGTCCTATGTCTTGTGGAGGCAGTTGCTTGGGTGTCTGCTTTGGAGGCCTCGTTAGGTTCATTACATGTTTTAACAGTGCCTCCGGATATGTCTTAGTGTGTTCATGTGTTCGTTTAGCATTTGTGATAGTTCCATGTGACACTGGGTTTGTGGTGTGCATGGTGTCCTTCCCCTCCCGTTTGGTCTTGCCGGTCATGGTTTGAGAGAGCTCAGCCCCCAGTCTGGCTATATAGTTGCATCTCTCACATGTATTATGTTTAGTGGGGGAGGTGCAGCTTGTCTGTGTCCATGAGGCACCTGCAACATTGCCTCAGGATGCCCACATTCACCATCTGAACAGGAGAGGTCGCTAGTAATTGACCCTTCGACATGCCAGAGAACGTGAATGCATTTGCTGTGTAACTGGGTCAGAAGGCACCTATAGGGAAGTGGATACTCAAGGGGATTCTAGGCTAGTGTAGTACTCCATCTAGTATACATGTACCTTACCTATGTAGGAATACTATGGGAGCAGGTGCTGAGCTTTTGTGATAGAGAACAGACACTTGAGATTGCAAGTAGAGAAGTTTGACATGTAAACCTGCGGAGCACAGAGCCAGATATAGTGTAACGTTGTTCACACGGTACATGACGCACATGTCCACACATATACTGCACCTGACGCCTGTGGTCGGTGCCACAGGCTACGGTGGACAGAGACATCACATACATGGCATGACACAGTACAGGTATGGTGACATTCTGCAGGTGTCGTACACAGCATGCTGGCAACTGACCGCAGGTGTCACCTGTCAGCTGTGGTGCACGCTGTGCAGCAGTTGGATGCTGTACCGGTATAGGAATATGTCCGCAATCGCGGGGTGTACACCACTATGGCACACATCCCATTGTGTGCAGATGGGGACACCTGCCTGTGTGGTCAGCACCCTCACAATACAATGCACCCACATGCCATGTCACAGGGGGCAGTCTTGCACAGGTGGCCAGTATGGCTCAAGTATGGCATTGACAGGGTTGTACAATGCAGCACCAGTATGGGATGGTCACCCTGTGTGGTTATTGTCCAGTCACAACACTATATCTGCATACACCCTCACAACAGGCAGCAGACATACACACATGTTGACACACTGACATGGTGGTGACCACACATGTCTACACGGAGGGACGACATGGTGCATGTACTGCACCATCCACATCCATGCACCCCACACTGAGGTATGTACAGATCTCTACCATGGTGTACAGTGATGTGTGGCACGTGGCACATAGTCCCCCCGATCTGTGGCATACATGGGCACACATTCCTGCACACATGTCGGTGCTAGGAATGCCACACCCGCTATATGGGATATGTGCAGGCGTGCAGCAATATGTAGTGCATCATGCGTACCACCACTGTATCCGGCAGCTGTGCCGATATATGCACTTGGGAGGTGGTAGGGGTTACAGTGGCCATGTGACATATGGTCAATGACACCTGACCGATGGGTATGCATTATGGCAGCGCTGTCATGTAACAGCGACATAGCAGACTGTATGCACATGGCAGTGTAGGATGGTGTGTGACACACCTGTGACCACCACCTGCACACATGCATGTGGACAGGTGTTTAAACACATGGTGTACACACATACCGCCATGCGTGCTGTTACTATGCCACCATATGATGGCCCCCATGATGGGTATGCATGTGGTAGGGGGTTGCAACTGTGTTATGGACATCGGACACCGCTCATGCATGGCTGCACCGTGCACAGTACACTTGTCACATGTATCCCCTGTTGCCATGTGTGTATGCATTGCTATGTTGTGACATGTGTGTCGACATACATGGAACATGGACTGTGGTATGGTATCACAGCTGTCACAGGCAAACTGTACAAGGGTATGTGTCCCAGTCAACACCGCTACACCCTGTAGGGGGTGCATACCACAGACATGTGTCCACCTTCCATTCATGTGTGTATTACTGCGTACGCCAGTGTTATGCATGTGGTACATCACAGGCTTCGTATGTGTCCTGTGTGCAGTCCATGCACACAGCCAGGCAATCACATATATGACATATCCGGACTTTGTTTCACTGTGGTACAGCTGCAGTCATGTGTCATATCTGTGTCAGGCCCGTGGTATGTGTGGAGCATGCCTGTCCATGTATACCGATATGGGTGTACTACATCACACCTGTGGGATCATTGATAGTACATGTGTACTCTGCATGATGGGCGTACACCACCATATAGACCTGTGGACATATGTCGCATGCTGTTGCTGGACCATGAGGCATACTGCTGCACCGATGACATGGTGCTGGCATGGCAGCTACAGTGTTCACTGCAGTGTGTACATGTTCAGCCTGCACCCGTGACGCCTGTGATGTCATCTGTGTGTGTACGTGTAACTGCATGTGTGTCCACCCTGTGCATGTGTACGGGTTTACCTGTCCGTGACTTGCAGTGTGTGCACTCCGTCTGCATGCCGGACGGTGCGTAGCACATACTACGTGTGTGAGCATGCCCGGGTTGCTGTTGTGTGGGTGGACACACGATGGTCCACGATCTGCCCTTCCATGATTCCACCCCATGTGTATGCATGTCTGCACTCTGCAGATTCTAAGTGTGTGAGCATGCCCAGTAAGCAGCTGAGTAGATGGACACACTGTACAGTGCACACCGTGCCCGTCTGCGTTGATACCCGTGTGCATGTATGTTTCCCCTTCACAACCGCCACGTCTGTGAGCATGCCTGGGTTGCTGTTGTGTGGGTGGACACACACGATGGTCTACGATCTGCCCTTCTATGATTCCACCCCATGTGTATGCATGTCTGCACTCTGCAGATTCTAAGTGTGTGAGCATGCCCAGTAAGCAGCTGTGTAGATGGACACACAGTACAGTGCACACCGCGCCCATCTGCGTTGATACCCCGTGTGCATGTATGTTTCCCCTTCGCAACCGCCACGTCTGTGAGCATGCCCGGGTTGCTGTTGTGTGGGTGGACACACACGACGGTCCACGATCTGCCCTTCCATGATTCCACCCCATGTGTATGCATGTCTGCACTCTGCAGATTCTAAGTGTGTGAGCATGCCCAGTAAGCAGCTGTGTAGATGGACACACAGTACAGTGCACACCGCGCCCGTCTGCGTTGATACCTCGTGTGCATGTATGTTTCCCCTTCGCAACCACCACGTCTGTGAGCATGCCTGGGTTGCTGTTGTGTGGGTGGACACACATGACGGTCCACGATCTGCCCTTCCATGATTCCCCCCCATGTGTATGCATGTCTGCACTCTGCAGATTCTAAGTGTGTGAGCATGCCCAGTAAGCAGCTGTGTAGATGGACACACAGTACAGTGCACACCGCGCCCGTCTGCGTTGATACCCCGTGTGCATGTATGTTTCCCCTTTGCGACCGCTAGGTGTGAGGGCATGCCCAGTACGCCATTCGGGGGTACACAGTACAGTCGGCACCGATGTCTGCTACTAGGCATGTAGCCATGGCCAATGACATCCTGCATAGCCATGGTGACCGTCCAGGTGAGCCATATGTGGTTGGTATGCCACAATGGCTGCCTACATCATGCATGCCGGTTGCCCTCTCATAGGGTATACTGTCTGTGGTGCATCCCGTATCCATGTCATGATGTTGTGCTCCGTAGTTAGTTGGTATTCCCGAGTGCAGCACTACCGAGTTACTGTACGCCCACCTTGGGATGGTAAGATGCTGTGTGACTGCGCACTCTGTCATCATTCCCTATCGGCTGCCTTGCCTGTGCAGATGATATCACCCACCTAGGGGTATGCCTCCTGACAGTGCTGTGCTCAGTAGTCTCGGTAGCGCATTCTGTAAATGCATCATGCTGTAGTGTATTCATGTAGGTAGGCGTAGGTTCAACTCCCGGCCCTTCCCCGTGTGTGTGTGTGTGTGTGTGTGTGTTTCCAGCTGCCCTTGGTGAGAGTAGTTCCTTTAGTCGCTTCGCAACACATACCTTGGCTATTGGCATCTATTCCTTTACGGATGATGTCACCCGCTAGAAGTATGCCTCTGACAGTGCTGTGCTCAGTAATCTCGGTAGCGCGTTCTGTAAATGCATCATGCTGTAGTGTGTTCATGTAGGTAGGCATAGGTTCAATTACCGGCCCTTCCCCGTGTGTGTGTGTGTGTGTGTGTGTGTGTGTGTGTGTGTGTGTTTCCAGCTGCCCTTGGTGAGAGTAGTTCCTTTAGTCACTTCGCAACACATACCTTGGCTATTGGCATCTATTCCTTTACGGATGATGTCACCCGCTAGAAGTATGCCTCTGACAGCACTGTGCTCAGTAATCTCGGTAGCGCATTCTGTAAATGCATCATGCCGTAGTGTGTTCATGTAGGTAGGCATAGGTTCAACTCCCGGCCCTTCCCCGTGTGTGTGTGAGGTGTGTGTGTGTTTCCAGCTGCCCTTGGTGAGAGTAGTTCCTTTAGTCGCTTCGCAACACATACCTTGGCTATTGGCATCTATTCCTTTACGGATGATGTCACCCACTAGAAGTATGCCTCTGACAGCGCTGTGCTCAGTAATCTCGGTAGCGTTCTGTAAATGCATCATGCTGTAGTGTGTTCATGTAGGTAGGCGTAGGTTCAACTCCCGGCCCTTCCCCGTGTGTGTGTGTGTGTGTGTGTGTGTGTGTGTGTGTTTCCAGCTGCCCTTGGTGAGTGTAGATCCTTTAGTCGCTTCGCAACACATACCTTGGCTATTGGCATCTATTCCTTTACGGATGATGTCACCCGCTAGAAGTATGCCTCTGACAGCGCTGTGCTCAGTAATCTCGGTAGCGCATTCTGTAAATGCATCATGCTGTAGTGTGTTCATGTAGGTAGGCGTAGGTTCAACTCCCGGCCCTTCCCCGTGTGTGTGTGAGGTGTGTGTGTGTGTGTTTCCAGCTGCCCTTGGTGAGAGTAGTTCCTTTAGTCACTTCGCAACACATACCTTGGCTATTGGCATCTATTCCTTTACGGATGATGTCACCCGCTAGAAGTATGCCTCTGACAGCGCTGTGCTCAGTAATCTCGGTAGCGTTCTGTAAATGCATCATGCTGTAGTGTGTTCATGTAGGTAGGCGTAGGTCCAACTCCCGGCCCTTCCCCGTGTGTGTGTGTGTGTGTGTGTGTGTGTGTGTGTGTGTGTTTCCAGCTGCCCTTGGTGAGAGTAGTTCCTTTAGTCGCTTCACAACACATACCTTGGCTATTGGCATCTATTCCTTTACGGATGATGTCACCCACTAGAAGTATGCCTCTGACAGCGCTGTGCTCAGTAATCTCGGTAGCGCGTTCTGTAAATGCATCATGCTGTAGTGTGTTCATGTAGGTAGGCGTAGGTTCAACTCCCGGCCCTTCCCCGTGTGTGTGTGTGTGTGTGTTTACAGCTGCCCCTATAGAGAGTAGTTATTTTAGACGCTTCGCAACACATACCTTGGCTATCGGCATCTATTCCTTTACGGATGTTGTCACCCACCTAGACGTGTGCCTCTGACGGTGCTGTGTTCAGTGGTCCACGTAGCATGTTCCATACCCGTGTCATACTGTTGTGCGGTTGGGTAGGTGGGGGTAAGGTCAATCCCCATGCCTGCCATCTGTGTATGTGTGTCTATGCTCCCAGCCACATGGGTTCAGAGGTTATGGCTTTAGAGTTTCCGCAGAACACTTATACCCTGCCGACATCTCTGTGTTTGTGGATGGTGAGACGCAGCTCGTGGACTGCCTGTGTGCCTGCTGTGGTTGGCGACCTCCGTAGCGTGTTCTCCACGTGCGCCCTGCTGTGGTGTGGTGGGGTGGTGCTGTGTACGTTACACTCCCGGCCTTGACACATGTGTCCGTCTGTATCTCTCTCGATGTATATATACATACTTATGTTATGCCCATAGCGCTGCTCTTGCATGGACAGCTGTCTGTTCCATGTATCGCATATTTGCACGGCTGACACATAGAACTGTGGTACGATGCATATCCACTCATTGTCCATGCAACGTCCATATTCCGGCACGCCCTAGAGACATCTGCTGGATATCGTGGCAGACAGCTCTCCTTGCTGTACTGACACTGTACCCATACACGCCATACACCTTGTGTATAATTGCCTGTTTATGGTGTGTGTATGTCTATCTGAGCTGTGTGCATGGTCGTGTGTATGTCCTGCTATAGCCGTCTGTGCAGGTGTTGCCACTATGGGTAATCCTTGTAGACCGCTGTGTCATGTGCAATTCAGCACATACCTGCAGACCGTACTACCCCTCCTACGGCAGCGGCCTTAGATCAACCGCTGCCCTAGGCGATGGGCTCCATGGCGCCCACCACCACAACACATGGTGCCCCCATTCTGGTGTACCTACATGACATAACTACTAGAAAGGTGGCCCTGCTAGTGCGGTGCCCTAGGCAGCCGCCGGGTTGGCGTATGCCTACGGCCGGCTATGAGCACATCACAAGGCATACTTTTACATTCAGTGTTTTACGAAGGCTATATTTTAATCCCAGAGGGGGGGACCTTATCAACTATACTTTAGAATGCGGATTGAGATGGATTATTAGGTGGAGAGTTGACCACGCACCAGGGCTGAATGATGATGCACAGATTAAGCCTCTTTTGGGAAGCAGGTGGCTTAAACCCAAATAACAGGAATGTAGTTTAGGTACAGCTATACATTTTACACCTATTAGTCCACTCTTTCAGTTGTTTACCACTGTTTTACATTGATATACTATACATATTTTCTATATATATTGTTAGATTTATAATTGATGAGAATTAGGCATAGTACAATATCATATAATACATGTTTTAATAGGATGTTTTTAAAGATGTTAATATATGTGTGTGTATTTAACATTGCGTCTGCGCTTTATATGCTGTGGTTACTTGTTCATTGTTTGATGAGAAATTGACCAATGAAAGTGTAAGGAGGGATATTTAAAGCCTGGGTGCTTTTATGTTATGTGTAAGTCTGACGCAGCCTACGGGTGAAAGTGCTTACTTGTATATAAAGGAACCTTTTTATACCATTTGGGCACTGTCCTGGACAATTTCTACATTGACTGTTTCATCTACCTATGTGTTTTTTGGATTGTGCGCCATATGGTGCCAGCGATTATTTTGTGTTGATTAGGTGTATTCCATGGTCAATTGACATTAATCATGTTGATTCATTAAAGGATCTTCTTTATAAGTGGGAACGCCATAGTTTAACCATCCTATGACCTTCCTAGTTGAAGTTGCTAGTGAGCCATTAGTATGTGTTCCACAGGTCGCACATTTGTTCCGCATTATGGAAGCGAGTGATCCCCATTTTGGTGATGGCAGATTGAGAGCTGTGTACGCCGGTATTTGCACAACGGTCTGACTTTGTATGGGGAATGTCTAATGTAGTCCCTATCTGTATTTCCTGTGCTATGCCTTACTGCAGCTGTGTAATTCCACCAGGTTTCCAGTTATGGGTGCCATCTTGGTCGTACGCTTGTCCATCCATGGGAATTGCCTACTGGACACTGATATAGGGCTGTACACATTTCACACCTGCTGTCAACATTATCCGGTGGATGCTTTGCATCATTAGTGGGGAGTAAGGCATGTGCTATACCCACATCCCTCCCACGGGGCGGGCCAACGGATTATCTGCCAAACAACACCGAGCCCCATTTCTGCATACCCAGGATCCCATGGCTGCAACCCTCGATGGTACACATTACACATCCTTCATGTGTGCAGGACTGGGATGTGGATGCACTTCTATGGACTCGACAATCTGGGGATTTCTGTTCATATGTCCTGCATTTCATGGACACTTGTCATCAACCGTAAACACGCTGGTGGTGCATATGTCTAGCTGTGCCGTAGTCACGGCTGTCATTTCTTCTGGGTCGATTGCAGCTGGTTGATATTGCAAAAAGATAAATTTTTGGATTCCTACAATGGACACCAGTGTGCATATGTAAAGTGTAGAACTTGTTAGACTGTCACCATCTGGCCAGTGGTTTTGACTGATGCTGTATGTTCCCCAGTCGCGGATGTCTGTTTGACTACCCATATTATGTGTTACTTGGCCGCCTATCTATATCCATGTGCCAGTAAGAGGAAATACAGCAAACCTTGAGTCCTGGTCTTCTTTGTAAAAGACATTATTGAACATAAACCAGACCAAAACAGACGATGACAAAAACGATACACTCCACAGTCAAAAGATACTGAGCGCTTTCACCCACTAACATGGGGCATCGTCAGAGTAAGAATTACATTAGATAGTCGTCCCTTATATACTTCCTTCAGAGTCAGTTTAAAGACAATGAATCAATAAACTTGCTCATAGTTAAGTGGACAGTGCTCCAAGTCATACTGATAAAGTGACATATACAAACAGTGTTGCATACATTACTTAATGGAAACATTAATACAACAACAATGTGTTAATATAAATAAAATATTGGTGAATACAATCGGTATATTGAAACATAGTTGATAATTGTTGTGAGTAAACCTTAGAATGTAGTGTGTTGATACTGATATTGTATATTAATGTGTATAATTGTTGCATTAAGTTTCCAAATCATGGAATAAATAAGTACAATTAAATGCATATTTTGTATAAATATGAATGTAAATAAGAGTCACAATGTTAAACATAAATATGACTGTATTATAACTATATCAATATGATATGGAATAAACTGTACTTGTTTACATCTTGTTTTCAAGTGACAAATCTATGTCCATGCATATATATACGGCCGTCGGACTGCTGTGTGTAGATATATACATGTGAACCCCTCGTTTCATACCTTGCTTTGTTACTGTCTGTGGATTACCTGTGTACACACATCTATTACCATGCCATACCTTTCCACTGTACAGGTTCTGGCATGGTGTACGGCTGTTTGGCCCTTAATCTTGCTGTGTGTTACATTGACCTGTGTCTATCCAGCGAATTGCCAGATAGACAGACACAGCAGATATTAAACAGCCGTACACCATACCTTTCCACTGTACAGGTTCTGGCATGGTGTACGGCTGTTTGGCCCTTAATCTTGCTGTGTGTTACATTGACCTGTGTCTATCTGGCAATTCGCTGGCGTGTCATGTGAGACCTTCTTGCTTCTATAGGGACCTGATCCCGTAATTGTGACGTGCTTCCACTGGCCATATATTTCTCTGTCATCTGGGATCTGTGTGTAACCAGTCCTTTCAGGACACTTTCTATTGTTGTTCTTTTTTGGTTACATATATGAGTACTTTGGTATGTTGTGCTATTATTGTGTGTGGAGCATTTCTCCACAGGCCTCTGCTGACACTGGACATATATCCAGCTAGCCTAGCCCGGTCAACATGTGTGAGCCAACTGAACACAATTCGTACGGGGGCACCTTCTGACAAGTGGGTCGGGTTACAGATGCATAACCGTCATCAATCCATACTACTAACACACACGTTATTCTATCCACATTCTATGTTTGTCTTATCACATAGCATGTGTTTCTCACTATTTCTAATGGTACTTTACATGGCATTGCCCGATTCCATACTTTCAGAGGCTGACAGGTTTGAGACATGTATAATTGACGTGGGGGACACAACCTTAACTTTCCCTGCTGTGAGCGGATCACACACGCACATGCGCACTTGCATTTCCTAATTGTGGGTTACGCGCAGGCGCACATGCATATCCATATTCTGTTTACATATGTTTACTGGGTCTGTGTGGTTACGTGGTCTGTGTTAGTTGTGACTGTCCCGGTAACATATCTCTGATCCGGTTGACGGACGTGTGCGGAACGCACTTTCACCTTTACACATGTGACAGTCTTTACGGCATGGACGCATTACGCATTAATGCTCACATTTATATGTTCTATAGTCGTAATTCAAACGGGACTGCATTCACGTTTGCTGGTTAATGTGACCACTACACGTTAGCTGTTCTGTCTCATTTATATGCATACCCATGGTACTTAGCTAAATTTACATATCCCCCACCCCCACCCTGCACTCACGTACGTCACAGGCATCCATTCTCCTGCTGGGAAAGGTGCGGTACTACATGTTAAACATTCCTTATTCCCTCCCGCTCATGGCCCAGGATGCATATGTCGTGACCGCAGGGATATTCAGATCACAGGGGCTTATATCCCCTACACATACAGGCCTTCGATTGTCAGGGTGTTCCTGTGGTGCTTTGGGTTTGGACTTGTCCGCCTAGTGTACGGAACTGCCCTGACCGTGTACGAATGTCAGACGACCAGACCTATTTCCATTACTAAACCTCTGTATTTATAACCTGTCTCGCTATATTACATGGGTTTAACATTGCGTGACGGCTTTCACTGAGCCACGGACATGTCCGTTGCTTAGTTTGGGGCTGTCCCGCTCTGCTACACACATTTAACATGGCGGAACAGGTTGAACAGCTCAGCAACGGTGACATCAGGCTCTCCGTCGCTGTTTAGTATTGCATCGCTATGTTGACTGTTTCACATAGCGTGACAGTGTCAACATTGGTAACGGACATCTCGCGCAGTACGTCCGCACTGCCGCGGGTGCCGTATGTCTGTGTTTGGGCGGCGGACAGGCATTATGCTGTGCCATTATGTCTAGGAATATATGGTTTCTTTCCATAGATGATATGGCATACTAGCAATGACCCGCGTCTGGGTGTGGGTACTGCTGTATTTACCCACGGCAAGAGCGGCTGTAGGTCAAGTGGTGCCCTAGGCAAAAGGACTCCATGGTGCCCCCACCACATCACCTGCTACCCCCATCCTGGTCTACCTACACCAAATAAATACTGGGAAAGTGACCCTAGTAGAGCGGCGCCCTAGGCGGCTGCCTAGTTGGCCTATGCCTACGGCCAGCTATGTGTGTGGTCCCTCGGGCATCGGCCTCGGGAATGCACCAAATCTGCCGTGGGTATATCTAGCATTACACACATCTGGGCGTGGTTTATTGCTATAATGTTCCATGTGTACAGACACGTGTGTTTGGACAACCTACGATAGCTTCTGCTATTGGCATACCATGCTGTGGGTGGTGCCGGTTACCATACATATGCCTTTCTCAGAAGCCGACTTCACACTTCTAAACACTAGTGTGGTCTCCTTTAAGGCCCCTGAGCCAGTGGTAAACATTACTCACACCGCTGAATCACCTACATATGCCTTCTACCAACACCTACAGGACTGCATGGATCAGGCAATCCCATACAAAACTGAGACTCTTTGTACCAGAGCCAAGTGTCCGGTCTGGTGGACCTCAGCCATCCACAAGCTGCACAACGAAAGGAGGAAGCTACTACAGGATAGAGCAGAATCCTTGTAAAGTAAGACACCCTTGCTCATTATATGTGAAGAACTACAAGCTCTCATGAAATCATCCAGGGCAACTTCGACAGCTAAATCACCAAGGACTCGAAAGACAATCATAAGGCCTTCTGTAGCTATGTTAGATACCTGGGAGGACACTCCCAGATTTGCTCAGACTAGGTTCAGAATGATGTGAAGATTACTGAACCTACACACATTGCCAACATACTGGCTGACAGGTTCGGTGCAAACTCCCCCCCCCTCACCCCCACATGGAGAGATATCTATACCAGAGGATTGTAGCCCCCAGAACATCTGTAACGCACAGGTGGGAAATGCTCTCTCCAAGGCAGTGAACACAGCATCCATGGGACCAGATGGTGTCCCAGCTGTGTACTCCACGAACTCAATGAGGAATTAAACCCACAGTTAGGACAGCTGTTTAATCTTAGCCTCACCTCGGGATACGTACCCATGTAGTGGCGCAAGGCGACTGTAGTCCCACTTCACAGGAGCGGTGCCTCCACTGACCCTGGTAATTACCATCCCATTATCTTGACAAGCCTTATCTGCAAAGCCATGGAGAAGGATCATAATGGAACTCATAGATAAAGACATAGGGGACTTGCATACTTTGGATCCAACCCAGTTTGGCTTGGTCAAAGGCAGATCATGCCTTTTAAACTTGGTTAACTTTTTAGGGACAGTCACCAAGGCCATTGATGAGGGTAGAGCAGTCCATACAGCCTACCTCGACCTGGCAAAGGCCTTCGACACAATACCTCCCTCAGGTATCATTGATAAAATAATCAGCTTGTATGTAAACCCATACATCGCAGGTTGGGTTGCAAACTGGCTGAGTGACGGGACCCACACAGTCAGAGTTGCTGGCGCCATGTCGGACTCACAGCCGGTCACAGGTGGGGTCCCACAGGGCTCAGTCCTGGGTCCACTCTTTTTCGGCATCTACATTTCCAATGTACAAGCAAACACAGGGGGGTTATGGCTGACAATGTTTGCAGATGACTGCGGACTGGGTGCCATAGTCGGAAACACATCTGACACAGATATCCTTCAGAAGGGCCTCACAGATATGGATAACTGGTGCCACAGACATGGCCTACAGCTAAATGCCAGGAAATGCATGGTCATACCCTTCGGGAAGAATAGGGTTACCCCTAGCTACCATATAGGTGGCAATCCACTGAGCACAGAGGAAGTTAACAGGGATCTGGGGACACCAGTTGTCAGTAACCGTTCGTTCGACACACACATTGCTAAAGTAGTTAGGTAGACCTTCTACATTGCCCACCTGATCATGTAGGGATTCACATCTAGATCAGGGGAGGTCATCGTCCCCCTGTACTCATCACTCATTAGACCTATGATTGAGTACAATGCCCCATTCGGAATGTATCTGACACGACACCTGCAGCAGCTAGTAAGGCCCCAACAGTTCATTGCCAAACAGATGCAGGGTCTCAGGGATATGTGTTATGCTGCCCGACTGAAAGGACTCCCGCTCTATTCAGTCGCATACCACTTGCTCAGAGGTGACCTGTGCCTGACATACAAGGCCATGTCGAACCCAGATTTGATGACTATGCTTTACCTAAAGAATCTAGATCCCTCAGAACCACAAGGGCAGGTGACTTAAACCTTTACCCGGTCATTAATAGAACGTGCTGGAAGGACAGATTCATCACCCAGACACTCACTATGCTGTGGAACTACATCCCAGTACATGTGAGGCAGAGCACCTCGATGGCCTTGTTCAAGAGGAGTCTTGACCAATGGATGGGAGATTGCAGATATACCCCAGGGATTACTTCAGTGTCACTGCTTGACAGAGGTACAGCAATATAATAGGCATAGTTTTCTTCAAACTGAAGGGGTGGCGAGGGCAACATAACTATGGGCTAGGCTTATAGATGCCCTTGGGTGGATAGCCTACTATGAACCTATGGACCTATGAACCTATGTTCATAGTTTGTCCCATTCACACTTGTCTGTCCCCTGTCCTCATTCGTACGTGGATATTTCTGTGGCACATGATTGAACTATGTATTACCTGCAGGTATGATGTGTACAGTGCACATATGTCACGGTTGATTACAGTGTATCTGTGTACCTACCTCTGTGATACTGAGGACTACCACACATGCTTCACAGCATTACATGCATATGTCCATACTATTATTCGTTGGCCTGTGGGGGGTTGTCAGGGCAATGGTTACATGTATCCCTGTTTGTGCACGCATCATGGTGGTCTCTGACTGGCCTACGTTGCTATCGTGGGATGGACGGTGGTGTTGGTGTGTGTTTGGGTTGTGTTTCCACTGCCGATACGTCAGTGGGGGGTGGGGTTGGCACATGTTCCTCTTTGCAGGGGGCCCCATCCTGGACATTTGTGTCATGCGTCGACACTTGGCACATGCCATATGTCCTGTGATATTCCCACAGTCGTGTATGCCTTCCTGCATTACTACTGCGTGTTACTGACAGTTTGTATCTGGTACGCATGGCTATTATGTTGGATAGCTTAGCCTATTCCCATTATATGACATACCCATTCATCCGGGCATATACCTGTTATTCAATCCTTTGCATTGGCCGTGGGTGTTTGGCCATCCGGCACCACTTTTATCTACATGTGATGTCCCACCTTCACCTTCTGTGCATGTGGCACCCTGTTGGGGTGTCCTGCTTGGTGGGCGGATGTTCCGCCCTATGTGTTGTGTTTGACATGTCTGCATAGCTAATCATTGGTACGGTGGCTGCACATACTGCTTTGTCCAGATGTGTACAGTTATGGACACCGTGGCGTGTGAACGCCTATGGGGTTTCAACAGGTCCATACCATATGCGGGATGTACGCATTCTGCCGACACATTCACATGCAGCCATTTGGATATCAGTACCTGAGGTGGGATGTTGACATGTGGGGTACATATTTGCATGCGTGGCACTGCCTAGGGCAATACTTCATACTACATTTGAGGTATACCCACTGTGTGTAGGTGTGCAGCTGCGCAAGACTGCTAGCTGGGTTGGGTGGACGGTCGTACATGGGTGCGGGTTACGTGCTATGACGGGGCTGTTGTGTATTACATTTGCATGCATGGGTTCTGCTTCTGGATATTATGCTTTGGCATACGCCGTCCTATGTGTATGCGATGGGCACGTTGCTGGGTGTAGTGCATGTTGCTATGCACATGTTTGTCTATGTTTAGGGTATCTGGTTTCCTTCTGGTTGTTATATAGACATGGCTGCCCGGCTGTGTACTCTCACTACTGCTGGTGACCATGCCCATGGGGCTACTTGTGTGTAGGTGCGGCGCACTGACATGCTGCGGTACACCTTCACTGGGTATGCCCACTGACAGTGCAGTGTGTGACAGACACGGTATTACGCGTATCCTTTGTTCCTTGGACGGGTACAGTTTGGACTTCGTGGGTTACTGTTTGGTTCTCCGTTTTGTGTAAACGGGTACTATGTTGCATACTCTGCGTACGTTTCATTATCCATGGACACTGGCTGTGCGGTTACTATTGCAGGCGGCCTGTGACAGTCAGCACTTTAGGTTGCTCCTCGCCTGCCGGCTTGGCCACGCCTACAGGCGCATCCTACTTGAGCTCGCACACGTGCCCTCTGCACGTGGTTGTGATTGCGGCGCGCACTCATTACTATGCATGTGGCGCTGCTACGCCGATTATACACTGCACTGCCAGCACATGCCTTACACCGGCCTTGCGCCGTGCTTCATGAATCCGGGGGAGAGTGAAGGATGAATTTAATGAAAGACCTGGCAGGGTTTTTACTGGAACCGAAAACAGAACATACTACCAAAAAAGGCAGATCAAATATCACATACAAGTTAATGAAAGAGTAGAACAGGCTGAAAGGGAAGACTAGAATGACAAATTACAGAATAGCAACAGGAGGAAATGTGTAAGGCATTTAAGTTTGCTATAAAGAACAGAAGATTCAGGATACTTGGAGATATTTACACAGGTGCTTTTATTCTCTAAGTAGACTTCAACGAATTCTTCTGCAAGTGAAGAGCAGATGCTAAAGACATGGAAGGAATGAAAGAGAAAGGTACAGTTGTTTAAGAACTTACCATAAAAGTATTCAACTACATCATTGTTGCAGTACTGCTGACTTCTGGTACATATCCTGCCAAGGACACAGTAAGACTGGGCAGTCTGCAAAAGCTTAGGCACCTTACTGTCCTACCATATGTCTGACCTATGCATGAAACCATGTGCTAGTATTTAAGGGCTTTATGAGTGAGAAAATCCTAAAGATCTTTTTTGCCCCTGGAAAAGGCTAAGGCTAGAGGTCTATGAGGCTAGACTCAGATTCACATAAGATAAAGGAAAGGATGAGACACAGTGGAGATCTACCCTAGCCATGGAAAAAAAAATAAATGGGGAAGAAGAAGGTGCACATTGTACAACAGTGAGCTCTTTAAACATCTGCTATGGTAAGTTCTTGTAGAACTATACTCTGCCAATTTGCGCAGAGGCCACCATCACTGCAGGTTATTTAATAGTATACTACTAAACACTTTCACTTAGACCTCTAAGTGACTCTCCCCTACTCCTTCCTATCTACTAAGGTCTTGTATAATGGACAGGCACTTCCCTGTAATCTCTGTTTCTGACCTGGTGGATATGGGCATTCTGAGGCATTGTACTAACTGCCTCAGGTTCACTGACTATTTAATTTTAGAACATACAAACACAGTGGGTGTGAGAAATGTAGGTACACATCATCACTGGAGGCAAAGCTCTCGCATACACACATGAAAAATGCAAACCAGGTTGCCAGCGTTAAACATTCACTATCAACACTAAGAGGCAAACACATTGAACCACATATGTGGAGGTACTCACTTGTAATCTATCCAAACCACCAAGACCTCCTAAAAGCATTTCTCAGTGGCCCACACACACTAAAAAAGACAGCACCTCCCACAACATAACTCTGAAAAATCATAGTAGCTCCACTTCCAAGCGCATAAGGCAATACACTGCACAGCCAAATATTCAAGTTATTGGGGATACCATTGTAAGACATACTGATGTCCCCCATACCAGGCTAAACAAGGAGATCAGTAAGCTGTCAAGGCTTGAGGCATGATCTACCGGGTCATGCATGCACTTAGGCATACCTCACTGGACTACATGAAGAGAGACATGATGGATCTCTCAGAACATGTGTCTAAGGCTGTTATTATCTAGTCTCGAGTAGCACCCTACCTTCACCAATGCTGATGCCACAGTACCAGCAAAAAAATGATTGAATTTAACAACTGGCTTACTTTCTGGTGCTGCAACAAGGGGATCCAATATCTGTCAGCCTGGGGAAACATGCCTGACAAACCATGATGGCTTTGCCAGAGATGGTTTGCTTCCAGATACTGGCAAAAACTCTCTCTCCTCATAGTGTTTTTTTTTTAGGTAGTGCCAAGTAACCCTCCAACCCAACAAAAATCACTCATGACTACCTAAAGGTACTGCTGCTCAATGCTAGGAGTTTAAATAAAAAAACTGCCCTGGAGGGTCTATATTATAACAACAAATGATCAAAAGTTGTTATATCGAACTCAAAAGTTCGAATTCACAAGACATCGAACATCCAGAACAGTAATTTTTTTTCCTCAGGGAAAAAAAAAATCGCTGTTCCCAAAAAAAAATAAAAAAGACATTAAAACATTGCATAAAGTGGGGGGCACAGCCCCCCACACCACCCTACTTAAATATACCAACGCCGAGATTGCACTACAGTGCTGAAAATGGCAAAGTGACTGAAGTGGCCAAGCGACTTCTTTCCCAGGGAAAGAATTCGCTTATATGCCACTTCATTTTGCCTTTTTGACATTTCAAGTTTGACCAAGACGCATTTGACAAAAATGCGTCTTTGGTCATCTGATAGGAGCCCTCCCTGGAGGCACTCCTCTCCCTGGAAAATGCAGACACGTGCAATCTCGGAAACATGGCTCAGAACCATAGAAAACACCCCAGCTATCAAAGGCTACAATGCCTTTCATATATTAAAATCCCCCTCAGCTCAGATTAAAATGAAGAGAGGTGGTGTCTCAGTGTTCATAAAGGCCAAGTACACTGCTAGACTGGTTCAATAAAATGACTCACTTGAGCTGCTTGATGCCCAACTAGCCACAGCTGAGGCCCCCTATCAAATCCTTGTTAGCTACAGATCCCCTAACATATGCCTGGAAAACCACACCTCCTGCCTAAACCTACTGGAATCTCTTAACATTTAGCCTAACACCATACCTATGGGTGACTTCAACTACTCCATAAACTGGGAGACTTATATAACCCATAATTCACTTGCTCATAGGTTTTTGGACTTCATCAATACAAACACCCTCGAACAACTAGTTAGCTCCCCAACTAGAGCTACAAATATCCTAGACCTGGTACTCACACACATAGGGGGATACTGCTCTCTCCTGTGTATTAACTTCTCCCTGTTAAGATCTGACCACAAAATTATTTATTTTAGTATTAAAACTAACCTAGAATCCTCAACAAACTCCTGTTAAGACTTTTGCTAAGGCCAATTACCTCAAACAAAGTGACAGCTTATTAAACTTCTAAGCCCCCTTTTTTTTTGGGGGGGGGGGTGGCATAATGGTTAAGGTGTTTACCTTACAAACCCAAGGGTCAGGGTTTGATTCTCACATGGGGTAATTGGCTAGGCTTAAAATGGCTCACAAGGGCAGTTAGCCTAGTACTAACCTATGAACCTGGATGACACTGAGGCCTACTCAGAGCTGTACACAAAAGCACTGTGCAACCACATTCATAGCTGCATAGAGGAGGCAGTACCTGTCCAAGTCAAACTGGACTCCTAGCATAAATGAGCTATTCAGCAAAAGGAAAATAAATCCTCTTCAAAGCTAAGAAGGAACAGAAAAAACAATGCAAAAAAACACTCACCTGTCTAAACAAATAAATTAGAAAGTTGGTCAAATCTGCCAAAGCAAATTATGATATAAAGGTAGCCTCCCAGGTGACAGATAATAATAATGATAAAAAAAACTTATGGTTATTATTATTATTGTCCATAACCTCAGGGTTAATCATGAATGGCAACACTTACACCCAGCCTGAAACTATACCAAATCTGCTGGCTGACAAGCTCATTTCAAACTTCTCTCCCACCCCCCCAACACAACTAAAGAAATACCTGCAACCATCCCCCCACCAGTCATTACAAGGGAACAGGTCCTTACTGCACTCACAAAAGGCAAAGACACAGCCACCATGGGTCCCAACAACATTCTAGGATGCTTCCTAAATAGCTTAAAACAGAATCTATTGGGGTCAGGGGCCTATCAACTGACCCAGGGAATTACAGACCCATAAGCCTGACAAGTCTTATCTGCATGGCCATGGACAGAATTATCACACACATGATCAATAATATAGGAATTCTCCAAACACTGGACAAGAACAATCTGGCTATGTCAAAGGAGATCTTGCCTGCTCAGTCTGGTGGACTTCTTCAAAAGTCACCAGGACCAAGGATGAGGGTAAAACAGTACATACTGCTTATCTAGACCTGGTCAAAGCTTTTGACGCAATACTCCACTCCTGGATCATAGATAAACTTACTGAGTTAGGCATAAACCCCTATATTATCAGATGGACAGCAAACTGACTCACTGACAAGACACACATTGCCTGGATATGTGAATCTACCTCTGATAAGAAACCTGTCACTAGTGGTATCACACAGGGCTCAGTGTTGGGACCCCTCCTGCTTGGTATATACTTCTCTGAAGGGAAAGCTTATATTGGGGGCCTCTGGCTCACAAAGGTTGCTGATGACTGTAAGCCAAGAGAAATCAATGAATCCCCAAATGATATTGACATCTTAGAAACAGGCCTAAAAATGACAAACCACTGGTGCTAAAACCATGGTCTGAGACTAAATGCTAAAAAATATGTAATCATACCCTTTGGTAAATCAGATATCCCTGCAAATTATATTGATAGCACACTCCTAAAAGCAAACCCAGTGGTGAGGGACCTAACACAAAAAAATTGATAATGACCTAAACTTTGACCACCAGGTAGCTATGGTAGTGAGAAAATCCTTGTGTGTGTCTCAACTTATAAGTAAAGACATGGCCTCCAGATCAGTGGAAATCATAGTGCCACTGTATTCGGGGCTCATAAGAGAGTACAGTGTTGCCTTCTGCATGTAACTAGCCAAAAACTTACACCACCTGGAGCAGCGCTGGTGGTTTCTCACTAAAACATCAAAGTATAAGACACGTCTTACGCAGACTGACTAAAGGCCCTCTCTCTTTACTTCATCTTATGTCATTTACTGAGAGGTGACGTATGCTTGATCTACAAGGCATTCTCTGATTCAGCCCTGATGCAAATGTTAGATATTTGCAAGAAAAATTATGCAAGGATTACAAATCCCATGGACCTGAACCTTATTTGTGACTCTAACAGAATTGGATGGAGAGAGAGATTCGTATCCAAAAGGCTACCATGTTTATGGAATAATCTTTCCATCTTCGTAAAACAAAGTCCATCCCTCACTCTCTTCAAAGAGAATTTGTATAAATGGATGAGAAACCGTAAATTCACTCCTTGAGGACTGCCCATGTCCCTTATGGACAGAGGCAGTCTGTAAAATGACTCAGGAGTCCAAAACCCAAAGACACACTACCCCATTCCATATCTGGGGATATATTACTGCCATATCCTGGGTATTATTAACTAGGCTTGTAAAGGCTCTTTAGCTCAGTAGTCAGCTGTGAACCTATGTTCATCAGATAACTGCTGCAGTATTGATGATTTATGCAACTACTTATCCTCCCTAATTATTTTCTTTTTTTTAATCCTTCTCTATAATTAAACCCTTAACCTTTACTACTCCACCACATGTACATATATACTTACTGTCTGCTCAACTACAAACTCCTCTCTTCTCTTATTTATTGACATTTGTTAACTGGGTTGGTCCAGCTGGGTTTGTGGTGCATTTTCAGTGGAGACCCGAGAATTAATAAAAATACAAGTAGAACATATAACAAGGTGATGCAAAATACATACAGTGTAAAGGTAAATAATTTACAGAAGTAACCATGTATTTATATATTTACAAGAAAAGTTTAATCATCAGAGAATAGAGTCACTGCGGTAGTGGCATACAAGTTGTATGTGGGGTGGTGAAAGTTTAGGTCGGGGATATCAGGGGCAGATTTTAGTGTTAAGTAGGTGGATTTTAAGTTTTTCTTTAAAGTGGGAGGGATGAATGATGGAATGCATGTCTCTAGGAAGATTGTTCCAAGCTTAGGTAATGGAATATTTATTGAGGAGCTTACCTATTTTTTTTTTTTTTTGAGTTGGTTAGTATGTAGTAGTAATGGATTAGAGGAGCGGAGAATACGAGAAGGAGAATAGCTAGAGATGAGGCAAGTGAGAGTAGGGCAAGATGAAGGTTTGTAGAGAATGGTGTGTAGCATTTTAAATTGAGATAATAGAAATACATGGGGGAACTCAAGCCAATGGAGGGAATTTAAGGATAGGCAGTGATGTGCATTATATAGGGTGTTAGTGACAAATCTAGTTATCTTATGATGCATTTGCTGGAGTTTATTTAAGGTTGTAGTTTGAAAGTTAGCAAACACAGGTGTTGCATAAGTGAGGGAGGGTAGGAGAAAGGCTTGGGCAAGGGCGAGTCTTGCATTTGGTGTTAGGAATTTTTTGTTATGGTAAAATAAACCCAGTTTCTGGTGTGTCTTTTTTATACTTTGAAGTATATGTATACTGAATTTGAGTTAGTCATCAATGATTACACCTAAGAGTTTAGTGTGAACTTCAGGTTTGATAATAGTGTTATTTGAGGAAGTGATGGTAAAGGTGGATTTTTGGAGAGCGAGTGAACAGGGAAGAAATAGTAAGAGTATAGTCTTTTTAGGGTTGAGGATGAGAAGGTTACTGGTTAGCCATTGTTCGGAAGATAGGAAGACCTGCAACTTGTGTATAATATGTGTAACTCTCTGTGTGTGCATGAAACGTTTGACTGTAATTCATCTATACTGGAGCTGTGTGTGCTAGTAACATTTGTAATGTAAATTGTCTTTAATGGAGCTTTTCTCCCCGGGTCTCCACTGAAAATGGGCTTCTATCCCAGTTGGACTAACCCGATTAACAAATGTCAAATAAAAATAAATAAAATTTTCCAGCCTCCCTTATCAGCTGTAGCACATCCTCAGAATAAAGGTGTCTAAAAGAAATTATACTTTTATCATCCAGACTGTGACATTGAATGTCTTCAGTTTAGGATGAATGCAAGAGTCCTTTTGTTGTATAAGCAAGCCAATTCTATGAGGTAACTTTTGTTGACTGCCCTTGACTAGGCAGAAAAGAGAGAACTAATGTTGTCTGGGACAAAAGGGAATCACCACTCATTTTTGTTCAGTCTTTCTGAATTTTCAGGAGGACTTTTGGTATGAGATTAAAAGGAAGTTAGGCATACATGAATTTCCATTTCCATGGAAAGGTGACATCTGTTTTTTCAGGTTTCCTTGAAAGAAGTTCTACAGCAAAACAGTCTGAGTTGTTTGTTCAGAGTGAAGATAAAAAGATCTTTTTGGGGAGTTCCCCACTGATGGAGAATTTGAAGGAAACCCTCTTGGTTCAGCAAACTTGTGAGGGTATGCCTTAGATCTGTTCAAGTAATCTGTTGCTGAATTTGGTTCTGAAGGTATGTATACAGCCTGGAGATGGAGAGTGAGCATTGCAATATCCCAAGCCCTCATTGCAAACCTGCAAAAGTCATAAGAAATTGTCCTGTGTTTTTTTTTTTTTTTTGCTATACCACATCGCTGTGGTATTGTCTGCTAAGGTATGAAGAGTTATTGGAATCTGAAGGGCAAAGATAATGGTTCTTAATCTCCTTTATGATTATATGCTTCTTTACTGGACTGTAGACTTTCAGCCTGGATGTCCTTTAACTCCCAGGGAATGCTGAAGACATCCTTTGACACCTTTTGCAGAGGGGGATAAGAAAGGGGATACCTGAACTGACTTTGATTTTACTCTTTTTTTTTTTTTCAAAAAAGGCAAGAGAGGGATTGGAAAAAGAGACAGGATGGCAGTACTGTCGTCCTTATTTAGTCTCACAAAATGAATAATTTGTATTGTGGATACTATGAACACCAGGGATCTCAAGCTCTCTCTTACAGAGGTCATCTGTAGAACTGAAAGGGACAAAAAGTAGGCTGTCAAGAAATACATTTTTCCCCCAAAGGGAGGAACGCCATCATACTGGAAGTGTTTAGAAAATATCCTTTAGACTGAGTCGGTTGTAGTGGATTTCATGATGTTTAGAGTTAATCCTAGATTAAGAAAAAGGTTGGTTGTGAACTGCAAGTCTAGTAGAGTATTTTGAAGAGAGAAAACCTGAATGAGGAAATATTGATAGCGTGGAGGCCACGGACAGCTATGACAGGAGCTAGTCACTTTGTGAAAACTCTTAAGACAGAAAGACCAAAAGGCAAAGCAGTAAACTGAAAGTGATAAAAGAATGTGGTGTGGGTTGGATGAATATGGTTAGGAAAATGTGAATCAATTATTTCCAGGGTAACCAACAAATCTTGATGTAGGATCAAAGGAGAGAGTCGTCATCTTGAATTATGGGCTTTTAGAAATATGTTCAAAGTGGGTAAGTCCAGAATTGGTCTAAATGTCCTTCCTTTTCTTGGAACAAGGAAAAACATGGAGTAAAACCCTTTTCTTTCTAGAGGGGTAGAAAAACAGTTCAGTCAGAATGGGAAGAACCAGGTACTGTTGGCTTGGAGAGACAAGGAATTCCTGAAAGTAATAGAGGAGAGTTCCATTGCAGTCTGTAGCCATTATTTATAATGTTCAAAACACAAGTGTCAGAGTTTATTACATTCCAAAGTGGAAAGCAATAAGACAGTCTCCCTGAAAGGTTTGGGAGTGATAGGCCGAAGTGGAGGGATGGAAGAAAGGGGGGGTAGTCAAAAATTGGAGCGTTTGTCCGAGAAGGATCCCTTCACATCATACTGTTTTTTCTTAACTTTCTGCTGAGAATGTTTTTGGGTTTTGTAGAAAAAGGAGCAAGACTTGGAAGGGTAGGTAGGAATGGAGGTGCGAAAAGACTGTTTAAAACCTTACATTACCTTTTCCTCTTTCAATTTTTTAATATTTCAGCAGTAAAGGGTTCAGACAGGTTATTCTTGTCTAAAGGAGCATTTGGATATTTGGAGTTAACATCACCAGGCAAACACTGGAGACAAAGCCAAGACTACCTTCTCAGGACTGAACCTGAGGCAGCTGGAGTATGCATCAGACCCACACGATGGAATTCCTTTCAACCTGTGTGGCAGACCTGAGCACATTCTGTAAAAGCAGCCCTAGTGTCAGAGTTAGGGATACTTGAAATGAACTTTACCGTGTTCTTAAAAATATAAAGTATGTATCTGAAATGGGAGGAATAGCAGAGGGTTTATCTGTGACTTGTCTGCCATCAGAGTTAAAGTGCGGCCTCATTGTGGATTGTATCACCAATGGAAAGCACTTCTTGGAGTATCTGAAGGCAAAACATCCTCTGTATCTGACTTATAGCCTCCAAGTAAATGAATATGGAAGGAGTTATCCAGAGACTCCAATTCAGGTTCTGAAGATTAATCATCTTCAGAAGACTTCCTTTTCTTGTGTGGAATAGAAGTTGTGGGAGAATAAAACTGAGGATGTTGTAAGGACAGGAGTGCTTTAAAAGTCCCTGAAAGAAGTTAAACCACTCCTCAGGATTTCTAAGGTAGAGGTAACAGGTGGAGAATATATATATTTTTTCCTTTGCTTTATTTTCTCGGAACTATTTAAAAAAGACTGTATTTGGAAGAGCAGACCCCAGACACACCTTCATAAGGGTACCTTGGACATCTTGGATGATAATCAGAGGAATCCATCCACTTCCCTCAGAGAAAGAATCAGCCTTGGTTTTCCCTTTACAACTTTATCTGCCTTCTTATCAGTCAGGATGGATGTACTAACACCTTGATCTCCAGAGAGGTATAGTAGTCTGTCAGCCCACAAGTTGATCAAGCATCAGAACAGACACATCCAACTCCAAGTGACTGAAGGGAGCAGATAGGTTGTTTTTCTCTTCAGTTTCTTAGACTTTTTTAGACTGATGTGGGACTTCTGACTTAGACTTGCATGTCATTTTAGCACGTGCCAAAGCCTGTAGATGTTTGTTTTCTAAATACAGTTTAAGCAATGTCAAACAACTTTGGATAGTCTTGGGTACAAAAGATTGATAAATTGTACATGCTTTACAACTATGTTCATGTCCAAGGCAAAATAAACACTTGAAATGATTATACTTCTGTAGGATCTGCTGACTACAGTTGCATTTCTCTCTCTTACATCTCATGAAAGGAAAACAGGAAGGTTCCCCAAATGGGGCACATAGCTGCCCACAACAAATGTAGTTGGAACAGGCCATATGGCTGACAGACTGACTCAGATAAAGCCTTCCTTCATGGACTAGCAAAAAAAAGTTCTGAAGATGTTCATGCCCATACATCCCTTAAATACCAGCCCAGTCTTGGGTATAGGTCTTGGCTATATGTACTGCATAAGACAAAGATGCCGAAGCTTTTGTAGCCTGGCTTGATATATGGTATCCTCGGCAGGATATATCCCACAAGTCTGCAATCTACAAAACTGAACTAATGATAAGCATACTGGGAACACTTTTCAAGAATGTGGGGGGGGTAGCTGCTTTTAAGGACTCCCGACAGAATGTCCTCATAATTGTTGGGGAACATATATTAACCAAGCAGAATATGCTATTGAGCTGGCATCTTGGCTTAGAAATGTCAAGACACAGTAAGGCTTTAAGTTTAATTTTACTAGCAGAAAAGAAAGCAATTACACAAATAAGGAAAGCAAAGGCTAAACCTACTGCAAATTAAATATTGTAAAGGAAAGAAAATATAGACAGAATCATTAGAAGGTGTAGGTTGCAATTTTTGACAAAAATAAATGGTGCAATTTAGAACAATTATGCTAAGCATGCTCAGATGACTACAGTAAGTAGGTGGGGAAGAACTGTAAAGTAAATCTCTATGTTCTAATACAAGAGTAAACAACAGAGATGATGAAAAATGTATGCATAAATTGTGTACATCATAATGGAAAGTCATAGTGATATTTCCTTTGTTGCATATTAACAATACGATGAATAAAGTTTCTAAAGTGACTAAAGGTCCCATCACTTTATAACAGCCAGGCACTCGGATGGTGACTTCTGCTTGGTCTGCAGGGATTCTGGAAAAAAAAAATGTCATGTCTGAACTCTCCCACTTAAAAAAAAAAAACAGAGTACCACAATTAACAGCTCTACGGATGCAAACCAACATTGTGATATTATCGCAATCTGCTTAAAGGACAATAGCTCTCTCCCAAAGAATTATATACTTACGGAATAAACTTCTACTTTGTATCAAAGAGGCTCCAAAACTCTTTAAAATGAATATTGAGTGGATGAGATCTGTAAATTCACTCCCAAGCTGCACTTTCAGGCTCTCATTGACAGAGGGAGCAAGTAATGGGATTTGCAGTGACAGTCTTTTAATAGTCTTCTAGACTAAGGACCTAATATAAGCCTGTGATCCTAATGGTGTGGATCCTGCACTCATATGGATAGGTCAAATCAGATATTAAACATGTGCCTAAAGTTAAAGACCTGAACCAAGACCATTGCTGGGGAAAGACCTAGTAGAACCTTGTCTAACTACCTGATATTCTCTTCTGTCTAGGTCACCAGACCCTGCTGAGCCTAGACAGACTTGGGGAGAAATTCTTAGCTTCAGTTGAGAGCACTGGCCCATTGCTGTATGCCTTGAAGGGCAACTCCCTAGGACCAGAATGGTTAGTGAGGATGTACTAGCCATTTGACCAATGGATTTGGCAGTACCTATACTTTAAAGAACCAAATAAGGGATCTGTAGCTGACCAAACAAGCAAATCCAGGAAAATAAAAATAAGTCTGCTCAAGTAGATGACTTCAAAAACACATAAAAAACAAAAGTAAAATAGGAGAGATGAGCGCTTTCGCATCACCAAAGGATGCTTCATCAGATCTAAAACTGCAACACAGCAGCTCTATTTAATCAACTCAAATTAGCGCCTGAGATCACAAGACCTCAGGGCAGGTTTCACAGGAATATTTTCATTTAACTCTTCACCAGTAGTTGCATGCAGTAAAATACTCCATTTAGTCTCCAGGTTCTCAGTACTTGTTCTCACATCACCACCCCTAATATTAGGCATAAAAACTTCAAGCACCAAAAGTTAAAAACTTGATTAGAGCCTTCATTTTTTACATGTTTACCAAGTGCATTTCTATCATCACATCTATTCATACTGTAAACATGCTCTCTAATCCTCTCTCTAAAATTATTTGTTATTCCAACATACTATTTGCATACAACGCACTCAGCAAAATAAACATTCTGCGTATTACAGTCAGCATAAAAATTGCAGTAAAATCTGCGGCCAGTAACTGGGTGTAAGAAGCATCCACATTCAATGATATATGAACAAACACTGTAACCACCACATCTGAATGTCCCTTTCACTATCAAATTTGACCCTGTTCTCATCCCAATGGATTTGTAACATAGCATTCTCCTAATCGATTTATAGTGTTTAAAGGTAAATTTAGGTTCACAGCCTACCACTTCTTTAAGCTTGGGATCTGTCATAAGTATATTCCAGTGCTTAACGGTGTTGCAATCATTATATACATTAGAGTAGCTCACCCCTTATTTCCCTAGGTGTCTGCATATTATTTGAGACATCACCAAAATATGGTTGTGCTCTACCATGTCTATGCATCAATGCTTCATCCTGTATCTGCTGCACCTTATATTCACTATATCCTCTCTGGCAGAAGTCCTTAGCTAAAGTATCAAAGGAAGGATACATATCACTGTCTTTACTGTGCAACCTTGCATGTTTAAAGAACTGACCTCACATTACATTTCTTTTCAGATACTTAGGGTGCATACTTTGTGCCATGCAACAGATTGTTGTTCTTGTAAATAGTATTAATCACACCATCATCATCCATAATATATACATCTAGGAAGTCCATGACCACATAAGAAAACTGTATGTAAATTTCAAAAAAGTAGTCATTCCATGTAAATATTGCACAAACTCTTGTAAGGTTCCTAATGTACCTGTCCAAATTAGACAAACAAAATGGGAGTAGTGTATTAAAAATGTGAGATAAACATTCTTCTCACTGAATACAAATCCAGACTCCCATTCAGCCATAACCATATTGGCATATGTGTTTGCACACACAGTGCCCATTGCTACACCCACCTTTGGAACAAAATACTTAAACAGAAACACATTATTGGTCATAATAATCTCCAACAAATAGCATATTAAATGTATACATTCATGTATGTACAAATAATTTTCATTCAAATGGCACCTAACCAATTCAATGCCTTCCTCATTCAGAATGACCATAACAACGAGACCACATCCATCATAATTAATAAATATTCATCAACATGATTCTGTACAGTCCAGTCAAACAATCTTTTCAAAAAATTACCTTTATCACAAAGTACAGTCTCAACTTTATCAATAACAGGATGTAAATGCTTGTCAACGTAGATAGACATAGATTCAGTGATCCAAACTTTCCCCGATACTAAAGGTCTCATAGGGGGGTTAATATGTTTTGTGAACCTTAGGTAGTCCATAAATCACAGGTGTGGTAGGATGATCATTAAAATACTCATACAACTGCTTATCAATCAACCCTTCTAATAGCAATTCGTATATGAGTGGACATTCCTGACCACCCTATCAACTTCATTATGTTCACAAACAACATATGTACAAGCATCATTCAGCATTGCAGTCATAGCATCAACATAATCATGCATATCCATAACTACAATCCCTCCCTTTTTGTCAGCTGGTCGTATATACAAATCTAGTCTCATAATTAAATCATTCAAAATTTCCCATTCAGCTTTTGTCATATTAAAGTACTTCCCTTTCATTGTCCGTTCATTAAACATATTATACAGAGCTTCTTCACACACCTTACTGAAAGTCTCTAGTATCAGTGGAAAAAATGTACTCGGCTTCCTAAACATGTTTATGGAAGTAGTAGTAGTTCTACCATAACTCCGTTTTAATGCAATGTTCCTTATATATAGCTTAAAGTCAAGTAGAACTTCATGAAGACTAGAGCCCTTCATTGGAATGAACGAAAGGTCATAATTAAGTACTTTAACTTGTTCCTCACTTAAAACAAGATGAAATATTAATCACCAAGTTCGTGGTACCTTCCTCTTCACTGCAGGCCCCAGCTCTAACTGGCATTTCTACCCAGTTCCTTGATCGGCCCCTCGACTCGCACCTGACCATTTCTGGAGCTTGTAGCTCAGTACTTGTTCTCACATCACCACCCCTAATATTAGGCATAAAAACTCCAAGCACCAAAAAGTTGAAAACATGATTAGAGCCTTCATTTTTTTACATGTTTACCAAATGCATTTCTATCATCATATCTATTCATACTGTAAACATGCTCTCTAATCCTATCTCTAAAATTACGATTGAAATACATTGGGATGAGAACAGAGTCAAATTTGATAGTGAAAGGGATGTTCAGATGTTGTGGTTGCAATGTTTGTTCATATATCACTGAATGTGACTGCTTCTTACACCCAGTTACTGGCTGCAGATTTTATTGCAATTTTTATGCTGACTGTAGTACGCAGAATGTTGTTTAGGAGAACATCAGAAAGACATTTCTCAGCCATCTGAGTGTGCCGAGGCATAGAGAATGGCTGTGTGCAAGATCATCCTGCTAATCCCAATGAAACTCTTAAGCACTATTATCCTTTTGGTAGCAAGGCATCTGTAAGTAATTAGATTAAAATCAATGATACTTATGGCAGTGCTTCATTTCATGCTCCTCTCCCGGGCAATAAACATAATACTGGTGTGGACCTTCCCTTGTTACTTATCAGCCAAACAACACTTAGAATGTTTTGCTTTAAGCATAAACCATGGATCTCACTAAAGTCAGGATTGAAATGCAAACTGCATGAGTGGCAGAAAAGACTGACATTCTCAGGGGCTAGGCATGCTTTTCTAGGGTACTGCATAACTTCACAGCATGTGTCAGTGTATGACATCCTTATCCCAAGTACAGGAAATAAACAAAAAAGTGTCAAAGGGGAAAAGGAGAAGAAAGAAAGAAAAACAAAAAAAGTAACTACAACCAAAAACAGTCTCTTCCAAACAAAATGTTTAAATCTACTGTGGCTGCAGGTTCAAAGGAAAGCCTAGTTAACACCAGCAGCAAAACTGTCAGATCCCAGGGAGGAACCAGATTTCTCAAAAAATGGTCTCAGAAGAAAGGTCCCTTTCAAGAGAGGAGTGACTGGGTCTCTCAAAGGTGGTCTCATAAGAAAGGTCCCTTTCAAGAAAGCTTTACACCACCTCAGGGAATCCACAGAAGAATGATCTTGACCAATAACAAAATTAGAAATGCCTGCCAGATTCACTTTAATAGTAGAGTAGCTTTCCACTGAGTGAAATAGACCAGCTAAGAAATCCAAAATCACATCTGAGGGAGCTGGAAATGGATATAGACCTTTAGAAATAACTCAAATGCTGCCATACATTTCCTAGTGGAAGTCTTTTAAGAGAAAGAAATAATATGCATGTCTCTGGAATACAGCTTGGGCTTTCTGGCGATCACTGAAAATAGAGAAACAAAGAGGTAGATTTGAGATCTGGGTGTGGCTTGGCCAAAAGATGGGAGGTTAGATCCGATAGAACCCAAGGAAGATAAATCAGGTGAAGCCACAGGAAGAGGAAACAAACTTGTCTGTGTCATACATGGATTAGGAAGATCACATCCATCTTACTTAAAGCTACTTTTAGCAAGAACTTGATAATCAGGGAGTTACTGGGCATGCATAGAGGAGATCTGGAAGGCCAGTCATGGACTACAGCATCCCTCAGTGTCTTGCCCTCCTGAGGCATTATGGCAAAGAAGTTGCTGCACTTGTTGCTGTGTGGAGTTGCAAACAGGTTGCAGCTAGGCTGGCCCCCATAGCTGAAAATCTTACTACACTGACTGTTTTAGGGACCACACATGAGACATCAGTATACTCTTAGTATTGCTGGATCTGCCCGGGCATTATCATTGCCAAACCCTCATTCCCTTTTGACATAGAAGGCAAGATCAGGTTCTATCTCATTTGCTGAGATGCCAAACCACCACCATACTGTTGGTCTGGATGGATATCACAACTTTGGGGAGACTGTCATGAAAAGCCTGCAAAGCTTGGAGGACTGTTCTCATCCATAAAATCCACAAAACACTAATGTGTAGGTTGGCCTCTAACTGGGACCAGGTACTTTGTACTGCCCCTTCCCTCAAAATGCCCACTACCACTCCAGGAGGGAGGTGTACGTATTTAACATGGCCTTGGGTGACAAAGAGGCATCCTGCTGACACAATTTCAGATGTCAGCCACCATGACATGTGATGGCAACATACCTCCCATGAGTCTTATTGGATACTGCATTGGATGTGTCCTCAGAGATGACTGGAGTGAAGGAAGTCCAGTGCAGTACCCTCAATTTAAAATTTGGCAAGAGTGACAAAATAAATGATGGCTGCCAATGAACCTATGTGTTAAACAGGGCTCGGTCCTGGGACCCCTCTTGTTCGGCATTTATTTCTCAGAAGTACAAGCAAACATAGGAGGATTGTGGCTGACAAAATTCGCAGATGACTGCAAGCTGGGTGCCATAATCGATACTCCAGCGGACACTAGCATCCTTCAGAAAGGCCTCACAGAAATGGATAACTGGTGCCAGAGCCATGGCCTTAAACTGAAGACCAAAAAATGTATAGTTATACCCTTTGGGAAAAACAAAGTACCCACAAATTACCACATAGGTGGTAAGCCATTAATTACAGAAGTAATCAGGGACCTAGGGACCCAAGTTGACAGTGACCTCTCATTTGACACCCACATTGCCAAGGTGGTTAGGAAGACCTTCTATATTTCCCACCTTATCATGAAAGGATTCACATCTAGATCAAGAGAGGTCATTGTGCCCCTATACTCTTCCCTTATCAGGCCCATGATTGAGTACAATGCCCCATTTGGTATGTACCTTACCCGGCACCTGCAGCAGTTAGAAAGACCCCAGAAGTACCTCACCAAGAGGATCAAGGGTCTCAAACATATGTCATATGCTGCCAGATTGAAGAAACTCCAGCTCTATTCAGTCGCATACCGCCTACTCAGAGGAGATCTATGCCTGAGGTACAAGGCCATGTCCAATCCGGAATTAATGGACATGCTCCACCTAAAAAAATCCAAATCCATCAGAGCCATGAGAGCGAGAGACTTGAACCTCAACACAGAAATAAATAGGACATGCTGGAGGGACATATTCATAACCCAGAGGCTCCCTACACTCTGGAACAGAATCCCAGTCCAAGTTAGGCAGAGCCCCTCACTGACTCTCTTCAAGAGAAATCTTGACGAGTGGATGGGAGATCATAGGTTTACCCCGGGGGTCATCTCTGTGTCACTTCTAGACAGAGGCACAGTAAACTAAACCCTAAATGGGCACAGTATTATCATTCCAGGGGATGGCGGAAGCCACACACACTCTGGCTAGGCTTATAAATGCCCTAGGGCAGATAGCCTAGTATGAACCTAATCAGGGAAGCAGGTAGCCTCTGTGGAAGAAAAACCTGATGGGGCTGAACATTTAAGATGACAATCTTTAAGGAGGAGGTCTAACAATCTCAGCAGTGGTGTCCGGATGGCAACCTATAAACCTCAATGCATGAACTTACTCCAGTTTGAACTTCCTGAAATTTACTGTGATCCATAAGGCAATGCACAAGTGGAGCAAGGCATCATTTGCTTGAACTAGCAATGCTCTTGACATAGCTATAATGAGCAAGTCATCCAGGTAAGGAAAGACCCAGAATGCCTGTAGCATGAGACGGGCTGCTATCAGTGCCATTTACTTGGTGAAAATCTGGGGGTTATGGTGAGACCAAAGGGCAGCACTCAGAAACTGATGGTGATTAGCTCACAGATGGAAGTGCTGAAACCTTCTGGACTGTATCTTTATGTGGTAATAGGCAGCCTGGAGGTCCACAGAGCACATCCAGTCATCCCTCCTCAGCAGAGGTAGACTGAACTGTACCATTACCATACAGAACATGGTTTATTTGATGAATAAGTTAAATCTAGTTAGGTTCAATAAGAACCCAAGGTCTTTGTTTTTCTTTGGCACTAAAAAGAATCTTGAATGGACTCCAAATCCTCTATGGTCTGATGGGTCTTCCTGGATAGCTTTTTTGAAAGCAGATTTTCTTTCTTTCATGCTACTGCCTTCTTTACTAGGACAGAATGTCTGGAAGGGTCTTTTAATGAAATATTGGAAGAAACTGAAATGGGATGGTGTAAGCTTCTGATGATAACACTCAGGAATCTTTGATGATGGCCTCCCAAGCTTGAGGATGGACAGCCAAGTGCACCTCAACTACCTCAAGAGTGTAGCAGCTAGGACAGGTCTTCATGAGCACTGAAAGTGTTTGTCAGAGTAAAGTCCCCCTAAAACTCTCATTTTATGGACTACTCCTGCCTCTAGGGTGAGATCCACTGATGCCCCCCTACCCTGGGGCAATATTACCTGAAGCATTCTGGACAAATTGATGGAATTTCTTGAACCACCACCCTTTACCTCCTCTCTGTTTGTGTAAAGGGGTGGAAAAGCAGACATTTTGCTTTCCTGCTTGCTCATTGTCAGTGTATCCTTTATTTTTGGTCCAAACAAGGTGGAAATATCAAATGGTGCATTTAGAAAGGATGCCTTAAAGCATTCCACAAAGTTGCAGAGGAGCATCTAGGCATGACCGTGAACTGCTAGGCTGGTGCCTGCTGCCATGGCAGCACCATTCTCTGTATTAGACAAGTGAATGGACACACTGGAAATTGACAGCATAGCAACTGAGCCTCCACAGATTTATGAGTCTTGACTTCCATTGGGGATGTGCTCTTGGTGACCTCATTCACAAAGTCCCTCTGTAGTCTAATGAGGTGTGCCATGAAATTTAGCATACAAAGAGCAAAGGTGGCTGAAGCATGTGCACTTCCCAAACCTATCCAACATTCTAGACTCTCTAGATAGACAGAAAACCTTGCCCCAGTATTCCTTTTAGGTTGCTGTGGCTACTACAGTCTGATTAACTGCAGGCCTCTTGCTCCAATATACCCTCTCCTTGGGTGGAAGTAAAATCATGTTAGGTTTCTGGGATCAGGCTCCTACATGTCTAGTTCACTTCATGCCCTCCTAGGGCACTAAATCAATGAGTGTCTGGTTGGGGTTCCACACAAGCCGTGGATGGTCCTGCACCAAAAGACAAACACTGACTCCTCCAGCAAAGGGACTTTAGTGGTCCAACCTCCCCTCTACCTCAATAACCAATTGCCAAAATAGGAATCACATAGATATTTTGGAGAACTTTCCCCCTCACTGAAGTCAGTGTCCTCTATTAATAATTCCTGAAGGGAATCTAGGTACCTCCTATTACACCAGTGCCTACTATGCTTCCCCAGAGAGATGATGCTAGTTGAGATGCAGAAGCTTGGGGGAACCACTGGCCTGGGGCTGCTCAAGGTTTTGTAATGCAGGTTATCCCTGAAAGAGATAAGTGACAGAATACCCAGGGAGACTGGAGGCCCTCACTGAATCCAACACAGAGCATGGCTCCCCAATTCCAGAATGAGAATCATTTCAACAACCTCAAATGGGGATGCCAGACCTTAGTGATGTACAGATCCCAGCTGCTGACCCAGCCAGATCTGATGCCATGACTGGAGCTCAACTGTCCAAGGCAGAGGCCCCAAGGGGCAGAGATAGCTATGAATGGCTCAGAGTTGACCCCAAGCCACCATCTCCAACCTTCTGGCTCTGAGATGCACCTGGCTCTTGAAAAACCAGAGTCAAATAAATCACAGCAAATAATGAAGCCAAAGGCATCCAAAGCAGTTGGTACTAAGGAAAGAACCCTGTGGGCAGAAGTGAAATCCAAAGCCACCAAATAAGAAATGTGGACCAATGAAGGAGAAACCAGAAAAGGAGTGGGAGAGCCAGCTCTCTTCACCCTCAGAGGAGGGGAATTGAATGATCCCCAAGTCAGTCTGTGTCTTCAAGAAGGTCTCCATCATTTCATTTAATTCCACTTCATTAATACTTCTAGAGCATCTAAAAAACCTTAAAGATATCATTGATGGTGGCTTAGCAGCCCGGTGCAAAAGGTCTGTCTAAATCCTGAATCTTAACTGAGGGTGACTACTCCAGTGAAATTACCAGTTCCAGGGTGGCATCCATGACCAGGGAACAGTACCAAAGCAGCTGATGGACTTGAAAGCAGCCAAGGGTTGGTACAGAAGCACTTCCAAAGTCAGAGTTTAGGACCGAGGAGGTGCCAATGCTGAATCTAAGACTGGAGCTAAACAAACAAGAGACTGGGGGGTCTTCATGCTGGCTTATCTAATGCTTCACACTCCATGGATCTTTTCCTACTTTCTTTTATTCTTTCTTATTTCTTTTATTACATTATATCCTCTTCTGACTCTTTCCAGGACTTTCTAAAGGCTTCTTTGCAAGACAACTAGAGACAGAAGACCTTGCCACAGATGAAAGAGCAGGAAGAAGCCCTTGAACTAAATTTAGACTGCCTGTCCTCCACAGCCCTATACCTGAAATAGGCACAGGTCTCTCGATTCTGGTCCAAGTGTGTGGCTTATTAGACTGTACATGTATTTATCATGAAAGTCCTTGAGGGGGTAAGCTTATTGTCCATAACCAAAACATTTTTTTTGAAACCTGAAGTCTTCTCGTCCATAATGTAATAAGAAAACTCAAATACCCACATAACTGACCAAATAATCAAAGAAAACAAGGGAAATGGAGGAAACCCAACAGGCTACCCACTACAAAAAAAAAAGTTATAGCTCAGATTTCTTTCTCTTTTAGTAGTAGGCAAGGGAGAGCAGAAATATCTAGAAATACCAAAAACTGGCTAATCCTATGAGAAAAAACAACTCTTTAAAGATGAGACTATGTCAGTCATTAAGTAAAGCAAACAAGATCTGTGGAGCTTAAGTGTTGCAGGGCCTTCAGAGCTGAGGTCTGAATTGCCAGCCTTGGATCTCTTTCGATCAGATAACCCACAGGTTATGATGCATGGAATAGACATCAACTCCTTTAATCTCCTGTCTTAAAATCACTAGCTACTTGAATGAGGGTTGGGAGGATGGCCTAATGGTTAAGGTGTTTGCCTTACAAACACAAGGTGCAGGGTTTGAGTCTCACAAGGGATAATTGGCTAGGCTTAAAATGGCTCGCAAGGGCAGTTAGCTTAGTACTAACCTATGAACCTATGAACCTATGAGGGTAGTTTAACTGCTATGCCTAGAACTAAATCTGGAATGACAAGGGTCTAAAATGCCAAGAGAAGTTGGAAGGAAAATGTTTGAGTGAGTACCATTTCTATGACCTTCCCAACAAAAGGGAAATTACAAACATTATTAGGTTTAATAACTTTGACACGAATAACAAAAAAATAATTTAAAGAAGATGGAAACTCCCTGGTCCTCATCAATAATACTGCAATATGGAAACACTTGCCTCTAATGGTTTGAAGTATGAAATAATCAGTTCTGTGCAGTCACAGTCCATCCCACAGGTGGATATGTAACAAAAAGGAAACAATCACTTGAGCTTCTCATAAATCAACAATTAAAATAAACTCCACCTAGTAAAAAGCTAATAATTCCATGAAAGAATGTCTACACTGCTCAATGGCAAATTAACAGGAAAGGACTGCCTTACCAGGCCAACCCTACCTGCAGAGAATCATATGACTTCCTCACAATAATTGGGGGTGACTTTGAGAAAGACGGGCTGGACTAGAAAATCTGCTAGCCATCTGAAGAAAGTGCAACCAGACAGCACAATTAACAAAAAACTGAGGGTTATGCTACTCAATGCCAGGAGTTTAAATCTCAAAATGCACACGCTCAAAGCACTCCTCAGTATGGAGAATGTTGACATCTGTGCAGTAACTGAAACCTGGTTCAAGGCTCCAGAGAGCACCCCAGTTCTACCGGGCTACAACTCATACCACACGTTTTGGCCACAGAACACGGACCGAAACACAAAAGTAGAGGGTGTATCCATATTCATCAAGGATACCTACACCTCCAGGTTAGTGGCACAGCATGATACCTCTGAGATCATCCATGTGCAACTAACATCAGGCAAATCTGCAATGCAAATTGTGGCCTACTACAGATCACCCTCCATGACCCGGGATCACCACGCCACCTTTCTGGAGGCGGTGGAAAACATGAAGGTCCTACCGAACACCCTGATATTGGGTGATTTCAATTACCCTACCATTAACTGGAAAAACTACTCAAGTACAAACTCCCAGGCCCAGCGCTTCCTGGAATTCATCAACTCAAATGCCCTGGATCAGCTGGTAAATTCCCCTACCAGAGGTGAAAACATATTGGACTTGGTCATCACCAACATGGGTGACAGGTGTTCCACACCAAAGGTCAACCCGCCACTGGTTAGATCAGACCATAAACTAATCACTCTAGATGTCCACACCACACCACCACCCCCAACTAAGGAAACCACAGTAAAAAAAAAACTTTTCTAAAGCAAACTTCACCTTACTTAAGACAGAGGTGGTAAGTTTCACAGCCCCCACACTAAAGGATAATGCTGCCAACGATGCAGAAACCTTTATAAATGCACTCTATGAGCACCTACAAGGATGCATGGATCGTGCCATCCCTAGCAAAACCAAGACCCACTCCTCTAAGAAAAGGAAACCAGTCTGATGGATCCCTGCCATATAAACAGGCTATACAATAGGAGGAGGAAACTAGTTCAGAAAAAAAAGCAAATCCCAAGAAGGAAAGACATCCCTGATTAGTATCAGTAAGAAACTAAGGTCCCTCATAAAACCATCCAAGGCTAACTTCGAAAGAAAAATAGCCAAGGATTCAAAAGATAACCACAAAGCCTTCTTTAGCTATGTTAAGACTCTAAGTGGCAACTCGCAGATATGCACTGAACTAGTGCAAAATAGCACAAAATATTCTGAACCTACTGATATTGCCAACATCCTAGCAGATCGATTCAGTGCAAACTTCACCCCCCTCTCACCCCCAAAAGGGCCCACAACAATACTGGAAAAGTGTAGTGCCCTGGAAATCACAGATGCACAGGTGAAAACAGCCCTTTCAAAATCAAAAAACACAGCATCAGTGGGGCCAGATGGTGTCCCAGGCTGTGTCTTGCATGAACTACAGAACGAACTAACCCCCGACCTAAACATGCTGTTCAACCTCAGCCTCTCCACAGGCTACGTGCCCATAGAATGGCACACAGCAACAGTTATTCCACTCCACAAAGGAGGGGCCACAACTGACCCTGGTAACTATGGTACTTCATAAGCCTGACTAGCCTGGTCTGCAAGGCTATGGAGCGCATTATTATGGAACTCATTAACAAAGGCATTGGGAACCTGCAAACACTTGACCTGACCCAGTTCAGCTTTAAGTGCAGATCATGCTTACTAAACCTGGTTGACTTCTTCGAGACAGTCACAAAGGCCATAGACGAGCCTACCTTGACCTCGCCAAGGCTTCAACACCATTCCCCACTCAGGTATTACAGAAAAACTCACCAGCCTGAACATAAACCCCTACATCATGAGATGGGTTGCCAACTGGCTTACAGACAGAACTCTCACATTAAGAATAGCAGGCTCCAGGTCCAACTCTAAACCAGTCACAAGTGGTGTCCCACAAGGCTCAGTCCTGGGACCCCTACTGTTCAGCATATACTTCTCAGAAGTACAGGCAAACACAGGAGGACTATGACTAACCAAGTTCGTCAATGACTGTAAACTGGGTGCCATAATTGACTCTCCGGCTGACATGGACATCCTCCAAAAGGGCCTTACTGAGACGGACACCTGATGTCAAAGTCATGGCCTCAAGCTAAATGCCAAAAAATGCATAGTCATCCCGTTTGGGAAAAACAAAACACCCACGAATTGCCACATAGGTGGCAGCCCCCTTAATAGAGAAAAGGTAATAAGAGATCTGGAGACTCAAGTAGATAGTAATCTCTCCTTTGACAATCATATTGCCAGAGTAGTTAGGAAATCCTTCTATGTGGCCCATCTAATTACTAAAGGGTTTGCATCTAGAAATAAAGAGGTGATAGTGCCCCTCTACTCGTCACTCATCAGACCCATCATGAAATATAATGCCCCATTTGGGATGTACCTCAAGACACTTCCAACAGCTGGAAAGACCACAAAAGTACCTCACCAAGAGGATTACTGGTCTCAGACATATGTCCTATGCAACCCGACTGAAAAAACTTCGGCTGTACTCAGTGGCATATCGTTTACTCAGAGGTGATCTCTGCCTGACTTACAAAGCCATGTCCAACTCAGAAATGATAGACATGCTCCACCTAAAGAAATCCAAGTCACTGTGAGTCACACACTCTAGTGAGCTAAACCTCACCACAACAATAAATAGAACATGCTGGAGGGATAGATTCCTGTCACAGAGACTCACCATGCTTTGGAACAAAATTCCAAACTACATTAGGCAGAGCCCCTCACTAACACTCTTCAAGAGAAACCTTGACAAGTGGATGGGTAACAGAAAATACACCCTTAGGATAACTTAATTGGCTGTGCTTGACAGAGGATCAGTTAATTAATCAATGGGGTGGTGAAAACCGACACACTCTGGCTAGGCTTATAAATGCCCTTGGGCAGACAGCCTAGTACCTACCTATGATTTCATGTGGTGGAAGTCTCACTGGACACTAACAATGGCTCTGTGGCTCTTTATAAGATATTGCTCTCTAGAATTCCATATAATGCAGAATCAGACTAATCATATTGTTAAGAAGGCAAGCCCTGCCATTTTTACCCCACTCTGACTCCTGTCCTCACAATGGTCACAGCTCATGGCTAAACTGTTATTGCATGACAGTATGGGGTTCACAATCTGGACAACAGCATCCAGAGTACCAGTCATGAATATGTTATATGCTGCACATGAGTGAGTATCTGGGTTACCTCAGCTGACCCTATCTAAGAACTGGTTAAGTAAATGAAACACAGTCACCTTGTTTATGGCCTTCAGAAAACAACAGTTGAATAGTTTAAAATTGGGAGGATGGCAGTTAGGAATGCTGAGACTTAAATGAAGCAAGTAGTGCTCGGTTCAGGAAACTGATTCTACCACCACATCCTTGGTTGCTAGACAAACATGAAAATTCAAATTTGAGTGACCAAATTTATAAGAAGCACTGGTAACTATGAGTGACACTGAAGGTCTCTAGAAGGCTGGGATGCTCTATGGCAATTTTAATAACTCTTCAATCCAAACATTAGTGTCATCCAGGATCAACCATCTAGGAGACTAGTGCATTAAATGAAGTAGGAAATCAAATCGAACTGTTGCAAAAAACAGCCCTAGGTAAGTTAATGGACAGAACTCTAGGAAGAATCAATTCACTTCTGCTCCAAGGACACGGTTGTTCTTCACAAATTCAATGGTCATTCATGATGCCCTTTCTCAGCTGGGAAAAATTCTGACAACTCGGACAGCTTTACACGACAGAAAAAAAGTGTTGTGCTTGCAGAATCATGGACACAAATTACCTGGATTATACAGCTGAATAACAGAAATATATGACACTTAATGTCTCTAAATGATATGCAATACAGGAGTCTTCTGTTACTTATGCTAGCTATAAATGGAAGATGAAGCAATACCCATGGAGTCATAAAAGCCTTCAACCATGGTGAGAGCCTGCTTCATCTTCAAGAGGTTATCCACAAAGTTCTGTAAAGGTTGAATGTTGAGAACACCCACTGTAATGCAGCATCCAGGATAAACTGATATCTACTCCTTAAGAGCAGGCTCAGCCACACCATCCCATGCCACATAAGTGAGCCTGTCACCAAGCATCAGCACAAATTACAGCCTGCTACATGGTAGCCTACTGTAGAGGGCATAAAGTCCTGCCCAGAGCATCCCTGAACTGATTGGTCAGCGGCAAAATTTTTAGGCCTCCCTATCACTATGGAGGACTGGAACCCCTACAACTGAACAAATAGTTGAGGGATCTCAGACATAATGTCACACAAGAGAGACTCAGTTGTCCACAACTGCCTACATTTCACGCTTCTTCAAAGGGGTAAGGTACTGAAATGTAGTCTCTGGGCTAGGAGCAGGGCCAAAGAGATACTACAGTTATCCATTCTAGAATGACTGGGCAGGATACCTCACCACTCAGCACAAGACATACAGAAGGCACCTGAAGGCAGACTAGCAAAATCAGGATGCTTCTAAAATCTATAAAACAGTGGCTTTAATGATGGGTTCCTTAGGGGGAAACGACTCAGATCTCCTCTTCACTGTTCCACAAATATGCATTTAAAGAAAATTCTACCCTAGAACTAAAATTTCTCTTTCCCATAATTCTTTGTGTGACTCATGCCAGACATAAGGAAGTAACTGTGAAATCCCATCCCATTGACATACAATGGGATTTGTGTGGGTCACTGTTATTTTCTTTACCTTCTGTAAAAGGACTACTTTTTCTCTGTCTCTAATCACCCTCATTTATGTTTGTCTCAGAGCTTGTTTTACACTATACTTAGAAGTTATCCAGCTACAGCCAGAAAAGTAAGTTAATCACAGGCCTTTGTTCTGCGTTTTCTTTTGTAATCTAAGAAGAATTGATTCTGCAAGGGTCTCTCAATGCAGTAACAGTTTTAACACCTCTGCAGTAGTGAGGGGGGGGGGACTGTCACTTTCTCTTGGGCTACAAAAGAAAACCCTGAACAAAGGCCCTTGGTCAATAAGCTACTGGCCAGGTGGTGTCTAGCTGCCCAGCCTGGGTTATTTGAGATAGCTCTTTTTAATGAAAGCTGGACGTAAAACCAATCAACATGTCAACCATGAACACAGAACTGCTACACTTAATGTTGGTTCACTGACAGGAGCCGGCTTGGAAGTGGATGACATGATGATATGGAGGAGGCTGCACATCCTATGTATCCAAATGTCAAGATGGAAGGGCAGTGCAGAGAAGCCACTTGGCTTGGGATCCACAGTCTACTACTCAGGAGGAGGAGAGGCTAGAAATGGTGGGGGGATTGTGGCGAGACAGAGGCTTCAGAAAGCAGTGAGGAATATCATCAGAATTAGTGACAGACTCATGGCAATCGGACTCCAGTGTAACAATAGTGCAGTATTCATATTATCACCCTATGCCCCACAGCAGGGTTGTGATAGTGAGGAAAAGACTGCATTCAGACAGCAGTTGCAGTACCTACTGGATAAAGCAGGGCAACATGAACTGGTGTTGATAATGGGTGACTTGAATGCACATATCAGGACAGAGAGAATAGGATATGAGGACTGCCTGGGTCCACATAGGTGGGGCAACAGGAATAAAGGAGAGGTCATTCTAGACTCCTGTCTAGAAAATGGCTCAATAGTGGACACCACATGGTTCAGAAAGACAGTCACAAGATCACATATGTAAGTGGCCAACATGCAAATCATGTAGACTTCCTCCTAGTATGGAAAGGGCACTGGGGTAGAATCAATGATTGTGAAGTCATTCACAGTGAAACAGTTGGCCCACATCATAAACCACTGGTTGCCACAATCAGCTGCAAGCAGTGGTCAGAGGCGGCTTTAAGGTCAACAAAGACCAAGCTGAAGATCTGGAAGTTGACTGGAGAGAAAGTACAACAGCTAAAGGAATTACTCAGGGCTCTAGCATCCCAAGAAGAAGAAATAAGTGGAGCTGAAGAACGGCACTGCCTTAAAACAGCATGTGTGAGAACTACAGAACTGATATGTGGCCAAGCCTGGTACGGATATAAGGCATATAAGGAAAGCTGGTGGTGGAATGCAGAAATCCAGAAAGTCATCAAAAGAAAGGAGGAGTGCAAGAAAAAGTGGGAGACAGAAAAGATGGACCAGACTAGGAAGAAAAGCTGATTGGCTAACAAAGAAGCTAAGAAAGGAGTTGCAATAGCAAAGAACAGGGCATCTGTATCACTGTACCAGCTTCTGGAAAGTTAATAGGTGGCATAAAGAAACTATATCAGGTTGTAAAGACAGAAGAAAGAAAGAAGATAGTCAGACATCCTACATAAGAGATGTCAGCAACAACCTGCTCACCAGTCTACATGACATCAAAGGCAGATGGAAAGAGCATTTCTAGCAGTTTCTGAATGAAGAAACCCCACAGAGGCTGTACTGCCCCAGACACAGTTTACAATGAGATGAAGAGAAGCCCATCCCAGAATAGCCAAGGAAAATGAAGTCAGGGAAAGCAGCAGACTCAGATGCGGTCACAGCAGATATAATGAAGATGCTGGGTGAGATGGGGAGAAAAGGCTCCTGAGAGCGCACACAGCAGTGTGGAGAAAAAGGTGTATCCCAGATGATTGTAGAATAAGCATACTCATGCCAGTGTGCAAGAACAAAGAGGACATCCACAACTGTGGTCAGTACAGAGGCACCAAACTTCTATCATATCACATGAAAGTTCTGGAGACTTGATGAGGACCAAGGGTTCCTTACAATAGATGTCAAGGATCTTTATACCCAAATTCCATGAGGAAGGTATTGAATGGATCAGAACCATCCTAAATAGAAGAGGTGCAACAAATAGGGAGATTAAACTGGTGACTGAGTTATTAGATTTGATCCTAATTACTTCCTCTTTGATAAATACTATTTGCAAAAAATAGTGGTGGCAATGGGTTCACCCTGTGGTGCCAGTGTAACCACCCTCGTGATGGCTCACTGGGAATCAGAATTAATCTTTAAGGTGGATTATATTAGGAAGGACATTATTTTCTATACTAGGTTTTTGGATATCTTTATTATTAAAGGTGATTTGGATAAAGCTATGAGGCTAGTTGATTATTTCAATAATACAACCAATTTTCTGAAATTCACCTTTAATTTTAGTAAGGCTATTAGTTATTTGGAGGTCTCCCTAAGGAAAGATGTATCCAACTGGGACTGTGTGTCAAAAATATACAGGAAGAATTCTTACTCCAATTCCTTCCTTCATTTTACCAGTAGCCACCCCCTATTACCAAAAACAATCAGTTGTTAAAGGCCAATTAGTAAGAGCGGCCAGAATAGTCACACTTGAGGATGAATTCCAGATGGAATGTATGACATTGAAGGGCATGTTCCTTATTTGGGACTATCCTGGGAAATTGATCGATTCTTTGGTTAATGAAATCAAAGTGAAGAGGGGGATGTATTCCCCTATTGTGGGTATCCCCAGTGTTATGTATTCCAACAGTGGTAACGAACCTCTAGCACCCCGGCATTCTCATCTAATAGGTCTTCGAGTTTCTCTTTGAGCCTAACTACCATGTTTAGTATGGATAGTGATATAGTGAGATAGATCCTGAATAAGAACTGGGATTTAATTAACAGTGACTTTAATCTATCCCAGAAAGAAATGTGTCCACCAACGATTATCTTTAAGAGGGAACCTAATTTGAAAATCTGTTGGAATCTAAAATAATTAGGAAATCCAAACATCAGGGCATGTTCAAATGTGAATCTTGTAGATATTGCAAGTATGTAGAAGTGACAACATCCTTCAACATCGAAAATGTGGAATATAAGATTTGGAATGCATTTAATTGCAATTCTAAATGTGTAGTTTATCTTGCTAAGTGCCAACAATGCCCAGCTTATTATATTGGCAAGTTCCGTGAGCATATATACGAGCATCAATATGCCATAAGTAAAGGGAAATTGGACAATGCATTAGCAAAACATATTTATGGAGAACAACCACACATTTAAATATATGGTGATTGACCAAGTAATATATGACATTAGAGGGGGACCTGGGGGGGGGGGGGGCTGAAACTGGAAGAGCTTGAATTACTCTGGCAAATTAAATTGAATGCTTATAAGTTTCCTGGCCTGAATGAATCCTGCTCCATTAAATGCATATTAAAGCTAAAAGGTTTGGCCAGATAAAAATGAGCCAATCTAATTTTATTCCCCATGATTTGGTAGAAGTTCTGGTCCATCTTAAGACCATCAAGAATATAGGATACATTAAATTTAACATAGACTATTCATAACGTACGTTAAAAGTCTAATGAATGGTAGATGGCTATAATTATATTAGAATATTTAATATTAAAATGAAATGATAGTTTTATCTTAGTCAGCAATGTATAAAGTTAGGTATATTATTTCCATCACTTTGAACTGAGGTAGTGTAGTAATATAATTATGTGCCCTCTTGGACAGGAAGTGAGGATGCTTTTTATCAGCTATCATCCCAAGCTATTTGTTATCTTGCATGCATTTGGACAATCAAATCTGATTCAAGGTATTCATGAATGTGGAACTTTTTATATTGTATGTGGATGCATTTTTCCAAGATCTGTTGTGTCATTTTAGAGCTCGTACTGAGCTGCATTAATATGCCTTATGTGTATAGCTGTAAATATATTAAATGTGTTAAGATACATTGGTTTGTCCAAGAGTCCATTTTTATTTGATGTGCAGTTTGATTTCTTGGACGGTTATAATCCAAACATTACTCAGTTGCAGCTTCTTTTTCTTTGCACCAGACATCTTCAAGTGTGTTTCATGAGTCTATGTGCAACAAAAGCCTGAATAGCTGATGCTTGTCAATACTTCCATCATGGTCATCTCACAGATAGTAGAGATGTGCCAGCCCAATTCCTGACCATAAGTTGGTGGCCACACCATTACTTAGAAGGGAACTTTTCCACAGTGAATATCAGGCTCAAGGTCAAAACTACATAAGCAACAGAGAACTGGCAGGCTCAAATTTCCTAGTGTGCAAACATCATGCTTAATGGTGTATAGCATATACTCTCCTTTGCAAGGAAACTTTGAACCAAAATATGCTGAATCTGAATATAAGAAGGAAAGTTTCAATCAAAACTCACAAAGAAGGGCCCACAGTTTTATACATGAAAATACAGATTAACACTTTGTCAAAGAGCTGTGCAAGTTAGTTTTTTTTTTTTACCCCAATAGTTGCTAAATTCTATTTTTGAATGCCAGACTGCTTATGATAGAGTATCAAACTGTCTAATTTCTCTAAGCGTATTGTTTCCTAGTATCATAGTGGAAATGGACCCCATTCCTAAGTCAGTGTCTGATTAAAGTTCATAAAATTTGTTTTATTTCTGATTTTAGCCAAAAGTGTTCTTCCCACCTGCAATGTGCTCAGAACTGCCCTTTCCTGTAATTCATACAAGATTACATGTACGAGGTAGCATATCGGAGAATGGCTGTAAATTCTTTATTAAACCAGCTGCCCCTACTGCTAGGATTGTCGGGGTATTTTTCTTCCACATTGCTCCCATTTCTGTTTACATATTTATGAATTTGTGCAGCTCTGTTCGAAAGACATTGAAATCACTGGGTGTAGCAATTTTAATGATCAATCAAACTTGGCTTTTTTTTTTTTTTCTTGGACTACTATATATGGCTTTCTGGCATCTATTTTTTGAACTGCTGGTAATGGGGAATCGTACAGGATATAAACTTCATCATTCCCTATTATGCTTTACAGTTCATGGTTCCAATGCTTCTCAGCTACTTCTCTATTGCACTGTTTGCAAAATTCCAACATATTATTTTGCCTTTCAATATACAGGCCCGCTGTTATGAGTCTCTTACATTTAGTTGCTGGATGTGATGCAATTTCCAATTTTTTTTTTTTTTCCAGAAGCTGCATTTGTTTCTTTCATCTTTTCAATACACTTTGTAAACCAATGTATATAGAGTCCACTATCTAGGTCACTATTAGCCTTTCATCTTTTGGTTTTAATTCCTCTCTCCCTTAACCACTCCTGTGTCAACTCTTCATCAACATGAGGTTTTTCCAAATGATCTCTGCACTTACTATTACATTTGTGGCTTTTCCAAAATTATTTCAATCTCATCTGATCCTTTTCATTATATTCTTTTTTTTTTTTTTTTTTTTTTTGGCACATTCATTTGCAGTCTGATTTTTATTTATGTCTGGTTTGATTTCCATTCCCACCTTATTCCAAAATACTTTTGTTAAACTGAACAGTCTCTCTCAAATTTCTCTTCATGTTTTAAAAGTTTCATTTTGTTTGTATCAAAGCTGTCAGCAGTTATGTAGAGTTCCATGACTGCAGATCTCTACATAGTCAATTTTGAGGAGGCCCAGTCCACCTCCAAAATGAGGAATATATAATTTTGGTATAAACAGATTCTTATACATCTTTTGGTTAGCCTGAAGCATTTTTATGTCCAAATGATTTAGTACTCTCTTTGGGATCAATCACACTGAAGGTGTAAGTTAGAATAGGAAGAGCAAATTGATTTATAGATTGAACTGTATTACCAACTGTCAAAGCAGTTTTCAGTAGTAGTTTTAATCTTCTAAAGTATTCCATCCTGAACTATATTCTCATTTTTTTTCCTGTTCTATTACTGACCATTCATCTATTCCTAAATATTTATATTCTTCCTCCTACTCACACCCTGTCTCAAGTTGACTGCAGCTTCCATTTTTAAATGTTGCTTTTGCACATGTCATTTTTACATCATTTTAGAAAGTTTTAACTATTTATAGTTGTGGTTTCAGCTCCTCATCCATTTCACTTTGTGACAGCACAAAATGTTGCTCTTGGCACTAAATTTACTTGTTCCAGATTTGTGCAGAATGAGAACCAGTCTGTTATATCATGTCAAATATCACATGGGTGATTTTATAGGTAGAGATACCTAACAAAATAAATATTCTGGTCAGTTGACTAAGCCTACAATAGTAGGTTTTCTAATGGTACAAGGCAGGTGTACATTTTAAATACCAGATATTGAAAACTAAAATTCAATAGGAACAAATCCTGCTTAGACACAAAGAAAACCCTGCCCTAATTAAAGTGTAGTAACGTATCACCTATACTGCACTGGTGTAACTTACAAGTTCATCTCAAGTGGTCACTGAAAATGCAGGTCATGACCCCACAATTTCTAGAACATTCCCAAAAAGAAAAATACAGCATCCAAGACTAAGAGTCTGCAGTTGGGAAACAGTACAATTGATAATTTATTGCTTTCTTGAGATATTCAGTGAAGTAAAAATGGAGACCACTGCAGAAATGGAGGAGGGCATAAAGTCTTCATACATGTTTTAAACTATATAGGGAAAGTACAATTGTGTGCATTTACCATATATGTAGATGTTCAGTAGTAGTCACTGGTGCAGTCATAAATGTTAGGGTTTTCTGCCACTGCCGCCCTTGGTCAGCTGGCACTAACCTCAGTACTTGCTCGGCCCCAGAAGGTCCTTAATGTCAAGAGCCTAAGCTCAGAAACCCAAGGGTCTGTACAGAAGAGGGAAGAACCTGAAATTAGAGAAGAATAACCACTCCAATCTCACTGGGCAGGAGGTAAAGAATACTGCAACAGTTAATACACCCACATATCTACATTTATGTTAAGCATACAGAACTTTACTATGTTCTTCATATTTCACTATTGCAGTTAAAACTGATGGGATGATGCTGAAAGAAGGGTGGATGGAAAGATCAGGGAGAAAAAGGATGCCCTGACAAGATGGCAGTGGCAAACCCTGTTCTGAACTTGCAGAAGGTTGGAGGATAATGTTTGGTAAAGGTATGTACAGAGGACCAAGTAGTAGCTTCAAAAATATGCTTAGTGGCCACCCCCTTTTAGAAAAGCAGTAGCCATAGTGGAATGTGACCTCACAGGGTCAGGAGGCTTCTTTCCCTGATGGCTATAGCAAAACAAGATACAGTGGGAGATCCATTTGGAGACCATTTAGAAACCAGTCTCCCCTCAGAGATGCAGGCAAAGGTCGGACTTCCCGACATTCATTTTTCTGTCCAAGTGGCAACACAGTTGCCTATGCACATCCAAAGTATGGAGGATTCTTTCCCCATTGTTTTGAGGGTTAGGGGAAAAAGGAATGGAAGTGGATGGTCTGGTTTAAAGAGATGTCAGCAACCACTTTGGTCAGAAAGGAAGGGTTTGTTCTAAGACATATTCTGGGTGGAAAGTAATGAAGGGTTCCCTAAGAAATGGCCTGAAGCTCTGAAATCGTTCTAGCCGAAGTAATGGCTACTAGGAAGGCTGTGTTCTAGGTCAGAAATTTAATAATTCAGGAGCAGCTGGCTCAAAAGGTGGGAAAGCAAACTACTCCAGAATGAAACTGAGATCCCACTGGAAACAGGAGGGTTCTTCAGGGGGTTTAAAGTGGGCAAACCCTCAAGAACCATTTCATGAGAGGGACAGGCAAAGACAGGGGGTTGTGTAGGCAGATAAGCTGAAATTGATGAAACTTTATTTTTTTTATAGAGGAAAGTCCTTTAGCAAAAAGTGCTGATAAACATGAAAAGATACAAGGTATCCGAGTTTGCTAGTTGACCAGCACTAGGAAATTTGCCATTTTCTCCACTGTAATGCAATCTCAGAACTGGTATACAGTGGATACAAAACGTGTATACACCCCATACAAAAAGTGTATACACCCCTGTTAAAATGCCAAGTTTTTGTGATATAAAAAAATGAGACCACAATAAATCATGCCAAAACTTTTTCCACCTTTAATGTGACCTATAACCTGTACAACTCAATTGAAAAACAAATCTGTTGGGGGGAAAAATAAAATGTACAATAAGCTGCTTGTATAAGTGTGCACACCCTTTAATGAATACTTTGTTGAAGTACCTTTTGAATTACAGCAGTCTTCTTGGGTACACACCTGCCATCAATTAAGGCAACTCTGCTTAACCCCAAATAAAGTTCAGCTGTCCTAGTAGGAGTTGCCTGCAAAAGCCATGCTTCAAAGAGGGCATCAAAGGGATCTCATTGTTAAAAGGCATCAGTCAGAAGGGTACAAAAAAATTCCACAACATTGAATTTACCATGGAAGACAGTAATCTAAAAGTGGAGAACATATGAGACAATGGTGACATTGCAAAGAACTGGATGCCCCTCCAAAATTAAAGACAAGACAAAAACTGGTCAGGGAGGCTACCAGGAGATCTACAGCAACACTGAAGGATATGCAGGAATTTCTGCAAGTACTGGTTGTGTACTACATATGACAACAATCTCCCATATTCTCCATAGGTCTGGACTATGGGGTAGGGTTGCAAGACAGAAGCCTTTTCTTACACACAAAACCTGGCTAAAATTTGCAAAACAATACATCATCTCCCAAAAGCATGTGGGAAAATGTGTTATGGTCTGATGAGACCAAAGTTGAACTATATGTCCACAATTCCAAAAGGTATGTTTGGCGCACTTTGCATCACCAAAAGAACACCATCCCCTCAGTGAAGCATGGTGGTGGCAGTATCATGCTTTGGGGTTGCTTTTCTTCAGCTGGAATTGGAGTTTTAATCAAGGTGGAGGGGAATTATGAACAGTTTCAAATACCAGTCAGTTCTGGCCCCAAACCTTCAGGCATCTGCTAGAAAGCTGAAGATGAATTTCAGCTTTCAACAATAACCCAAGCATGCATCAAAAAAAAATAGCTTCACCAGAGGAAAATTAAAATTGTGGAATGGCCCAGCCAGCACCTAGACCTAAATCCAACAGAAAATATGTGGGGGGACCTGAAGAGGGCTGCACACAATAGATGCCCTCGCAATGATAGACTTGGAGAGGTTTTGCAAGGAAGAGTGGGCAAATACTGTCAAGTCAAGAGACTCCTACCCAAGAAGACTGAAAGCTGTAATTAAATCAAAAGGTGCTTCAACAAAGTATTCGTTTAACACTGTGCACACTTATGCAACCAGATTAGTGTAAGTTTTTTTTATTCTTTTCCCCTAACAGATTTGTTTTTCAATTGAATTGCACAGGTTACAAGTCACATTAAAGGTAGGAAAAGTTTTGAAATTATTTACTGTGGTCTCTTTTTTTGTATCACAAAAACCTGGCATTTTAACAGGGGTGTGTACACTTTTTATATCCACTGTTACATCCTCCATATAATTTCTTTCACCCTTCATAACTAAACATATACCCTGGAATTCATGAACAATTGTGTAGTCTTCATACAAAGCATATGCAATGTGTATGTGTTACTGCAAATAAGCAGCAGCGCTAATTACATATGCATTCTGCTCATCATGCTAACATGAATGCAAGCACGTTTCTCTGGCTGGCTAAGAAACCATGTTGAGCAGCATGAGCACACACAGTAAACAAATCAGTCTGTCTATGGGCAAACCTGTTAAGCATGCTTACACAGACTGCACAAAGAGCTACATAGGGGAAAAATGCATGTACATACGCAGGGAAAGTGCACGACATGTACTGTGCACATAAACGAGACAGGAGTATAAAAATAAATAAGCAGTGATGCAATACTGAAAGGGCAACAACAATACATGAATTACCAGTCAGGAAAAGTGTACAGAGGACAATCAGCACAGAAAATAGAGAGATGTATACAAAAATATGTCAGAGGGGAGGGTAAATGTTCCAAGTCTAATATGTTAATTGATGTGAAAGTGGTTATGTCAGAAAGACAACTATGTAATAAGTATGTCATAATAAATAATGGTGGCCACTATTCCTGAACAAATATAGGTAAATAAAAGCAGACATATACAATATAACAGGTATAAAAAATCACATTGCAACACAGGAATTACATGACATATGAATGTCATTGACAGGCTGAGTTGAGATGACAGTTTGCAAAGACAGTACATACATATCACCATGGTGTGAGTTACATTCCTACAACATGTAGGGAATTATGAATGGCTCGGAAGCCACAATCACCTTTTGCAAAAATTGAACATATGCCATCAGTGTAAGAACTGACCTGTGTATTAATTTTGTATGCCGCAGCAAGAGGACATGTACTAGGAGGATTACCCTTGAAGGGAAATATGCACCTCAATATTATAATAGTTATGCATCCCATATGTAGGTGTCTGTGCTGTTACAAATGTGGGAGTAATGTGTGACATATGTAATACCCTTGCATAAAGCACCCCTGCCTGACACAGTTATTGCACTGACAGATAGCAACAGATGTAAACCCCACACCATGATGCAATGCATTCCTTAGAGCTGTGTATTGTCGGCATCTGCCACAGGAGGTAGCAATGTGTATTGTGACAAACAAATGAAACTAATGTGTGAATTAAGATATGATACAATCATATCAGATTAATGGCAACTAAATGAGCATGCACATGTGCATACAAATTTAATCAGTCCTATATCAATGCTCTGTGCTCAAGGATGGCTTCTTTGTATGTCTGTACATGTACCACACAAGCTATATTCACACGTATATGTGTAACACAGCAAGGGATAATACTGGCATGATGCAATGGTTGTTGTATGAAGTTAGTACATTTGCACACAATAAATCCTTATGCTACAATTGAACATCAAGCTGTACAACTCCTCCAAACATGACTATTACTCACATTTGCCATAGTGGAAATTTTATCAACTTTTGAAATCCACTTATGTGAAGTCAACCAGCTGTACTTTATCTGCCTATAAATTTTATCTGCTAAAAGTTGGAGTGGCCTCTGCCACTTTATATACAAAGTATAACTGGGGGGAATGTCTTTCATGCACAACAGTTACAGACAGAAATACTTACAATTCATTCAATGCTGGTTTGGAACACTTGATTAAGCATTGAGAAAATCAACACCATAGTGGGCTTAATGAATGTGTCAAGGTACAACTGCATTTGCAATTGTCATATGTGTGGTTAGGTGAAAGCATTACATCATGTGTATAAATCAAGGAATGAGTGTCCCTGTAATCACTTAGAATCTTGCTGTACATCAGACATTGCCTGATGCTAGGTATACCCAAAGACACCTGTAGTCCCCTGCTGTTGTCACTGTGACAATAGAACAGTTATGTCCAGTATGGAAAGAATCCCATATTGGAAAACATACCTTACTTAAGCAACAACATACATTATACAGTCCTATGGCCTCAGTCCTGAGGAGGTATATCACTACAACTGTGATGCAAGCCTATTGAAATGACAGCATCAGTCTTCAATACAGCCTTTCACATGGAAATGTAGAATACATATAAAACCATACAACTAGGCTAACAAAACAAAAAACAAAGCCAGAACCACCAACACAGTAACACCAAAATAAAAAAAAAACTTTAATATAAACACACTGGAATGTAGAATAAACTCCTGCAACAAGAAACAATATTTATACCTGACCATAGCACATGTGGGTAACACTGTTAACATGTACACTGACTGTAAGCAGTGACATAGGGATGTTAACTATATAGTTAACAGCACAAAAAAGGTTTTCTGAGACACACAGGCAACTACAGATTCATTTGATGATGACTGCACATTTCAATGGACATCAATATCGTGTATTACCTTCACATTTTCACTAAAAAGTGGTTGCACAGCACACTTGTATAGATATACCTCATATATGTATTTGCAGCCTGCTCAGCACAGTGAGAGGAAGAAATAACCATAGATCACAGTCATTCCTGTATCTGAATTCCCTATGTACTTAAAACAACCTACACACAAGTGTATTATATACACACACCACAGCAGAAATTTTAAGTACATGTTAGCCATACTGCAACTTTGAACGGATAACATCAGCTGTGTTATACAAAGGAGATGCATGTGCAAAAGACTTTTACAGCTATGTAGAATTCTAAATGTTATCAAGACTAAGAGGTGTAACACACTCCAGCATCCATTTACATTCACACACAATCGGGAGAGTCTCACTGCTGTATTTGAACTCCCTACCTACTGACTGACACAAGTATATTGTATACATACACACCACAGGAGAGGTCTGAATTTTGTAGTGTGAGTGCATTATTAAATGACCTCATCCATGTGCTGCAGACAGTATGCATTTGTGGACAGCATGAAAAGGGAATGTGGGATTAATCTCACTATGTAAATGTTACTCATGAGTTGGAGTCAAACACTTGCTGAAATAATCCTCCAGTGATGCAATGGAGGTACCATCGCACATACAATCTGTCTAGTTATAGAACCTAGAAGGCACATTACTTAAATGCAAGCACCACTGCTGAAGTCTGACTTATACAGTGTAATAGTGCATTTTATAGCTGATGATATCAGTACTGTGTTAAGATAATGATGTTCTGAGAAGGGTCTGAAATTGCTGTGGACACACTCTGAGGTTTAAAATTAATTCCAGGCTACTACTGTATGGTGAACAGCAGTAGTTTAGGTCATAGCTGCACAATGCCATATGCACACATTGACTGCCATTTCATTAGAACCCCCCTACCTATCAAGCTATGCAATCTAGGGGACATAGTCCTTAATGCAAGTATCAATGCAGAAATCTGACTGTATACTCTGACAATGCAGTGTAGATAGGATCAGCATTTCATTCTGTGTCAGACAAAATTGTGATGTTGAAGGTTTAGTGCAAATCCATATTTATTGATATGGCATAGTAAGGTCAATGTTATGCTCAATAATACAAATCTACTGCTGACTTAAGTCAGCTATGCTGTCATTAATGTATACTGCAGAACTGACAGTGAGATGTACCTACCCTATGTATATGACACAGTTGTGAAACACAGGATGGACAATGGATCTTCAGATTATGATGATGGTATATAAACAAAGTGTAGCAGTTAGCCCTGTCACCTCACAGCAAGAGGTCCTCCGGTTAGATTCTCAGCTGCAGCACCTTCTGTTCAGAGTCTGCATGTCCTCCCTGCGATAGAGAACCTTAAACACACACAGATAGGTACGTGTGTTCATATGCCTTCTGTGAAGGTTGGGCACCAGGCTTGCAACTAGACACTGTAAAAAAAAAAAAACACCACTGCCAATCCATAACTGACTGGGACTGGTGATCTGCTGTGGCGACCCCTAACTGGGAAAAGCCAAAAGTATTTTACTGACATTAGCTATGGTATGTGTTCATGCATGGGCAATGTGGCCTGTCATTACCAAGCAATACTTAATGTTCTAATACAAGAGGGATAAAACATGATGATTTCTGTACAGCTAAGCTATATGTGGTTGTATAATATTTGTGTTAGTGCTGCAGTGCAGAGCCAACTGCCCAGAACAAAGTGGTCAGTTAACTACACAGATCAGTGCATTACACAACTTCCATGTAATGAAGTAATATCCAGTAGCAATATTTATTTTATTCCAAATCACTTCTGAAATCGCAGTGCTGAGAAAAACATTTTATGCAAAGGCTGGCAAAGTGATAGCACATGCATGATGACATTGTGCTGTATTGAAATGGGACTATAAAGTACCAGTGTTTAATGTTGTTCAGTGATGCTCCGCATGTTTCATTATACCTTTCCATGTTCGCTGCAAAGATCAATTAAAAAATGAAATATTCTGCTTGCCTTCCTCATTTACGCTATGATAAGCTGTGAGCAGAGAGTTCTCTGCTGAAAGAGACAGTAACATGTTACATTTGGTTTGCCTTTCAAAGCAGAATGCTGATGCGTGGCCATCAGCACAATGGATGGTACTTAGTGGAGAAAATCCAACTTTAACCTAACTTTTCCTATGACACAATGTGTAAACTCTCTGTACTAAATGAGGAAGCAGAGAGACTCCAATGCAGACAATTTTACAAAAAGTGTCAGAATGTCATTATCATATTAACTTTTATCATAACTTTAAAAATACCTAGGAATGACTATTATGCATACACTTCCTGCCAAAACTGTATATGTAATAACTACTGACATTTTTTTATGCCTACTGTACACAGACATGCTTCAAGGGAAATGACAAGTTACCTAGGTGTAAGGCAAACACTCAGCCCATTATGCAATAAAACCTTAAGTGAGATTTAGCAAGACATGCTGTTGCACATTTCCACATCACACAAATGCTGAGCACTACAACTGATAAAACCGAATGGGCTTGAGAGATACACTGGCAACTCATTCACAGCTAAGATACTCATAAAAACAGGCAGTGTGCGTTTCACTTGATGCTGGATACAAACCATTGTCAAGAAGAAAAATTATGTCTATAGACTTGACCATCACTGCTAGATTCTACCAAGGAAATCCTCCTTCACCAATGTCAAAGTCATACATTTGAAGGGACAGTGATGCCCTACGTAGCCAATGGAAGATGTTAGCTTTTATTCTTCAGCAAAGCAATGGCAGACAATGCTATAAAATTACATTTACATACAACAGCATAATGAATAGTCAAACAGTACAAAGGGGTAAAGAAAGACAGATACAGGGACACATTTAAAAGGGTGTTGTTATAGGTCAGTCTTCTGTATCAGTAAGTAACAACAGTGGTGGTAGAGCTGTAGGACAGGCAAAAAAACTGATGCTGACATGGGTAGAGTAAGGGTGTATTAATAATTTAGCAGTGAAGCAACCAAGCAGCAGATGAACCATAAAAATGTACACATTTATTAAAACAAACTGGTAAGCGCTTACGCTAATAGCGTCTTCAGACCAACAAAAGACAAAAACAAATCCATTTAAATAAAAATGTTCAACCAATCAGATAAACATATTAATTATGGCATTTCACCATCTTAAAGTCAATACCTCACACCATCACTCATATAAAAAGTGTATGCATGTTCTATAAAAAAAAATATATATATATATATATGTATGTAAAAAACCTATAATAAGTTTCCATATAAATAAAACAAACATGCATAATATAAAATGCAAAATATGGTATAAAATATAAATGAGAATGTATCAACTAATGACTATTCCTCTAGCTTTAAGGGTAGGTCTCAGAGATAACTTCTCATTGAGACCCAAATCAGCTCTCAAGTCTTAGAATCCAATTAACCTCTTTGCTTTCTGTGAGGTTCATATCACCTTCTCTTAACATAGGCACATTCACATCTATAACCATGAATTTAAAAGTGTGCCTATCCCCATGAGATATCACATGCTTGGAGAGTGCACCAATACCAGAACATACTATATATACATATATATATATATATAAAAAATGTTCACGGATTCTATCTTTAAGAGGTCTATCCATTTTTCCAACATCTAATGAACATAGGTCACACACTGCTAAATACACCACGAGATGTTTGACATGTGGCAGTAATGGTAAACCTAAATTCCTGGCCTGTATCTGGATGTATAGAATATCCATTTGAAGTGATGTAGGTGCAAAAACTGCAACTACCACATGGGTAAGTGGAAGTACTGAGGGGTACCAACTGTTCCCTTTGGCCCTAGAGTAACATACTAATCTTTTCAAATTATGTTTGTTCTTGAACCTAAATCTAAGTTCATCACCTACAATTTCCCTAACTGTGAGGTCAGCTGTTAAGACTCCTCAATTCCTCTATATATCAGATAAAGCCTTGATATCACTAGTACAAAACATAATTTTGATTTCCCTTTGCATACCACTTATTGTAGCCCCAACTTCTATATTGTGTATCAGCATAATAAGGATGTGCTCTACCTTCCCTCATCTCATGTATACCTGAAAGCTCCCTTTGAAGTTCAACTTCTGTGTAACCTTTATTCATGAATTTCTCTTAAATCAAATAACTCAGAATGAAAACCTTCTTCTTAGGCATTCAATCTTGAGTCCCTCACACCTTGCCCTCTTATAACATTTTTGAATATATATGAAGGATGCATACTCTGTAAAGTAGGGTATTCCTATAACAATTTTTTTCTATGAACACCAGTGTTAACTGACCCATTCCATAGTCTCTCCACATATACATCTAAATATGCAATTCTATTAATTGAATATGCCATTGTAAATTTGAGGTATTCATTGGCTTCATTTAGCACCGGAAGAAAATATTCTAGTTCAACTTATTACCTGTCCATACCAAAAAGAGGTAGTCTATGAAACTACGATAAAAGGGGATGCATTTCCCATAAAGTTCCAATCAGAACAATGTGTTAACTTCCCATAAAGCTAGAAACATATTGGCACATGAAGTACCCATAGCTATGCCATCTTTCTGTACATATATACTCTTACCAAACAAAAATACATTGTTCTCCAGGACTACCTCTAAGAATAGACAGATTAGTTCTATGTGTGCTTCACTATACCTGGTGAGGTATTCTTGAACTGACACCATCCCTACGGTGTTCAGTATAATGGTAAAAAGAGATTGCACATCTAAGTTAACAAATTAGAATTCTAGATCCAGTGATATAGAGCTAGTAAAGGTATATAGGGCTATCAAGAACTGCTTTGTATCTCTCAAGACATATTAATTCTTATCCCATATGGGTCTAAGGTGTTTTTCTATGTATACGGAGACGGGTTCTGTAATCCAGCCTCTGCCTGAAATGATTCTTAGGTGGATTTGAATCATTTTTATGCATCTTTGGTAGCCCCTGTATGGGGGGTATTCACGTCAGGAAATTGAATAATTCTAGGGATACTTGCCCACTCATTAATAAATCTTCTAAAATGTTCCTGATTTTAGTCTTTAACAAATGGACAATCAATATCAGTCACTGTATAAAACTTCTCATCACTCAACATATTCATCATGGAATGAAAAAAGTCACTATCCATAATAACCGTGGGCCTACCTTTATCAGCCGGTTGAATTGCAATGCTTTCATCCTCACATAGCCATTTTAGTGCACATCGTTCTTTATATTTAAGGTAATATATCACATTCCTATGTGCATTCATAACCCTCCTCATCAAAATATTTATATACATCTTCTACTAATTTATTAAAAGCCTCTACCAAAGGATGAGCATTTGATATATATATATATATATATATATATCTACCAAAGGATGAGCATTTGATATATATATATATATATATATATATATATATATATATAAACTGGGTTTTCTAAAATGTGACACATTATTATCATTAAAGTTGTTTCCAAACTGAAGTTTCAACATCACATTTCTACTAAACTTCCTAAGATCAAGAATAGTATCAGAAATGTCACTATTAGTAGTGGGAATAAAGGATAAACTAGTAACCAGAAATAAACTGTAGCCACTGCACAAAAACAACCAAAAAATCCAAAAAGTGCAGAAGGAGGGAAGATGGAAATAATCCAAATACGTGTTTATTAAAATAGTTCCAACACCACGCCAGAAATACAAGATTTAGTCATAAAACAAACGCCTTATATAATCCACAGAGCGTTTTCGTCTTGTTAAATAGACTTCAATTGATGCATAGTAATTCCATTAGTAAAAGCATATTTATACACTCTAAGTAGTTTATTAATCAGCCTATAGGAAGACTAGGAAATAAATGAATTAAAAAAATTTTAAAGTCATATCTCCCTTAGAGAGTAATATATTATGAAGGAACATCTCAGTAATTTTTAAAAAAAGTATTTAAAACCAAATTTCATAAAAATTAAAAGTAAATAATTAACATTTTCTTCACTAAGTTCTTTGCTTATATAATGATAAATAAATCAGCTATAAAACAATGAATAAATATAAATTGATGTATAAAAAATTGCATCTTAATATTATCTTTAAGATTCATAGGTTAGTACTAAGCTAACTGCCCTTACGAGCCATTTTAAGCCTAGCTAATTATCCCTTGTGAGACTCAAACCCTGCACTTTGTGTTTGTAAGGCAAACACCTTAACCATTAAGCCACCCTCCCAACATCCTGCATGCCTAAACAGTCTATGGTAAGTGTCCCTCCCATGGACCCCCCCCCTTATATTACTTTTAATCTGTTCTAAAACCATGACACAACAGAATTTAGAGAATTATGATGGCAGATAACCCTTCAAGCTGGTTTAAATGATTTTATTTCTTTAAAGCCTTTGCTTAAATTAAGACCTGCTAAACTATGAACAAGGAAAATGTATTAAACAAAATAGCCACAAGATGGCACCAACTCCCTTAAAGATAATATTAAGACGCAATTTTTTTATACAACATCAATTTATATTTATTCATTGTTTTTTTTTTTTAATTCATGGTTATAGATGTGAATGTGCTTACTTTAAGAGAAGGTGATGTTAGGAACCTCACAGAAAGCAAAAAGGTTAATTGGATTCTAAGAATTAGAGCTGATAGGGGTTTGAATCTCAATGAGAAGGCATCTCTGAGACCTACCCTTAAAGCTAGAATAGGCATTAGTTGATACATTCTCATTTATATTTTATACCATACTTTGTATTTTATATTATGCATGTTTGTTTTATTTATATGGAAACTTGTTATAGGTCTTTTATGTACATATATATGTATTTTAGAACATACATACATTTTTATATGAGTGATGGTGTGAGGTTTTGACTTTAAGATAGTGAAATGCCCTAATTTATATGACTGGTTGAACATTTGTATTTGAATGGATTTGTGTCTGTTGTTGGTCTGAAGAAGCTATTAGCAAAAACGCTTATCAGTTTGTTTTAATAAACTTATACATTTTTATGGTTCACTATATTTATTGCTTTTTTTCCTTGGAGTCATTTATATCTGTGCTGCATTCATCCTGAAGGGTGCTATCCTTGGTTTTGGATTAATAATTTGTCCTTATGTGCATGGATGTGTCCACAAATGCTTTTTTTGCAACACTATTCAAAATCAGTTCATGAAAATTTGTTAATGGATAAAATTTAAGATATACATGTCATTAAAGATATTACAGAAATACAACTTTACAGTAAAAAAATAATGCAACATACATCTGTTCTTGAACCCTTGATGCTATGGCCAAAAAGCAATTTTCACACAAGTGATTTATGCTAAAACTCCACACAGGAAGTTGCACTTTGTTACATCCAGCAGTCAAAGAACTGTTTGAGTAACTGTTGCAAAGTATTGCCTTTATTCTGCATTGCAACAATGCAGCATGTTTAAGCACCTTTGCACAACATGGATAACCAGACTACTGCAGGTGATGGCAGCAACTGGCTAGGTTTTGTCACTGGCCATGAACAGTCATTCACTGTCACTTGGCATTGGCCTGTGATGCGAACATCTGAACAAATGTTAACAAAAAGTGAAGGCTTTCTTATGGGCAACTTCTTCCCATGTGTTTTGCGACTATTTTTGACCAGATTAAATGTGTGAAAATGAGGTTGATAAAGTGGTGAAATGAGGAACAAGCAGTGGGGAGGGCACAGGAGGAAAAAAAAAAAAAGAAGAATCTGAAGGAAAGTAGTGGGAGAGAACCATAGCTATCCATTTCTTCACAACGTAAATGTAAAAGTGTAGCCAGAATCAGCTGATTTCGGACAGTCACTACATCAAGGGCTGGTGACAACAGAATAATGTTGTACAGCCAAATGTACCAAATCAAGTGTGCCCACAAGACACGTGTGAATTGGAGAGCTATGTATGGGTCATTTTTTTGTAGGACAGGTGCCCTTTTACTTTTTTTTTTCTTTCAGAGAAAACAACAGTGGGGAAGGTTTTGGGTTAGGTGAGGAAGCAGGTGCAGACATACAGGACAGACTAGACAGGCAAGGACGGTGATGGATACAAAAGGTTTGGGACACCATAAGTGGGGATATTGGAGTTGCACCCAAGTGAAACCCAAACAGTAAAAATATAGTCCTCACACTCAGAACTGTCAATACGGTCTCCTGTTAATTTCTTGTGATAGTGCTCAATGTTGCATTGCCTTCAACATGTGATGAAGCACCTTTTCAATACAGCAAATTCGGGCACCAAGGCTCCTTTCCATAATACCCTCCACCAGCTCTGTCAGCTCTTGGGGGGGGGGGTGACAATCACCACCTCCACTAACACTCCTGTAGGCTACCAGTGCTCCAGCTGCCAGGACAGAGCTCCCTGAGGCTGATGGGCCAGGAAGGGCAGGGGTTGTGGAGGCAGTGCTGACCACTTGGGACCCCTGAAGTGCTGGGTGTTAATGATGCAACCTGTGGAGGGATAGTGGGCCGATCTGCAGTGGTCAGTCTACCTCTGTGTACTGCATGTCAGGTTCCCCATCACAAAAAAAAGGGAGGGAAAGGGTGGGGTGAGACAAAAAAAGAATTAGATCTATGACATATTACATGACTATATAATTTCAGACAATGAGCACATAATTATCCAGTCTATACACCTTTGCCACATCCAAGTAAGATGGAAAGGTTTCACTCTACTGTACTATTAATCAACTGCTCTGAATATCATAAATACCATTATGTATTGCAATATTACCATACTACATACAATTGCAATAGACATTAAACTTAGCTTAAGAGCTGCTGCATATGTACCTCTCTGAAGTGAGTCAACCTCTTGGTGCATCTCATGGTTCACTGCAATGTCTTCAGCAGCTGTACAAAACAGGAGAAGAGACATGAAAACATACTGAATGAGTGTCTAGCTGGGGACTGTATTATATATCATTTAATATAGATAGGTCAGTATGCTTACACAACTGTGGGATGTCAGCAGTTCTAAACTCATCCTCCTATCACTAAGGAGGTCATTTGTATGCCATTTCATGTCACTATAGTGGTGACAGCAATTCTTTCCAGTGTGTGGGATGCCAGTTGCATTGGAGACCATCTTGGCTACTCTGTCCAGGCCTCAGTCTTATACAGAGACCCAGTGTAGTCCCACTGCAGTAGTCTCTGACTTGCAAGGCTCTCACAAATCCAGCCCTAATGGGGCTGCTATTCACTCACAAGTCAAACATTAAGGTCACCCAATCTGGGGATCTAAACTTAGACTCAAAACATGCTGGAAAGACAGATATGTAACTCAGAGATTGACCCTTCTTTGAAACATGCTCCCTGTTCACATTAAGCAGAGCCCTTCCCTGGCTGTCTTCAAACGTAATTTGGATCAATGGCTAGGGAATCACAAATTTTCACCTGGGGTAGTGCCCATGTCCCTTATGGACAGGGGCAATCTGTAAGATACTCAATGCACAGGCCAAATTCATGCCATCCTCTGGTTTCTAGGGGCCATATACTGGGCAAAATTGGGTTATATTGGATAGACTTCTAAGGGCCCTTAAGCCATTAGCCTAAGAATCTCCTATGAACTTAAAGAAAAAGGAGCGACACAAAAATCCTGGACTTCTCCACACCCGTGCTCTAAATTTAGTACAATCATCTCCAGCACAGCCATGCCTGCAGAAGTCAAGCAGCACTTCTTAAGATTAATTGGTGCCAAATTCCAATCTCATGTTTAAGAGCTAGTGCACAAAACTGCACAACTGAGCAGACTGCATTTGTAGAATGATAAGCACAAAAAGGCACTTGCAAGCAAGGTGGAAGGCATTTTATCAAACAGCAACAAATGTGTGAGACATGGCAGACAGATTTGGTATGTGTGATTCTGAACATATTCATACTTTGTCCGATGGTTAACAATGACAGCCACAATGGCTTGGCTTGGTATTTTGGAGGTTAAATAGAAGACTTGTCATACAACCTTCTGACCAATGTGGGAATCAAAATTTAATAAAGCATAAATCTAAAGCAGGGTGATTATTTGTCAATGTTACAAAAGTACTTTTTACCCATGTTTATTACACACAAACTGCATTCAGTAGGGATATATTTCAGACAGACCTAAATGTGTGGGACTAAAGTCCTGTTAATTGCATTCCTATGAAAGGGACATTATTCCTGTTTGCAAATGTATGTCAGATTGCTAGACTCCGAGGTTGGGGTATAATACATACATTCTTCAGTACACATTGTCCTAAACAGAGCTGGGCTATTTGCACAGAAATGATTTTTCACTTAAGTATTCTGCTCATTATAGATATGCAAATGCACACATTCAACTGCGTTTCATAAGTAAACCATTTACAAGATAAGCTACTTAGAAACATTTATCTATCAAAACATTACTGAAACATTTCCTGCAATAAATAATCATAGCCATTTGTATGTAGTGTTACCTTCATAATCAAAATGTAAGAAACTGCATTCTGACACCCTAATTAAAAAAGTGTCATCAGGATTTGAACCCTGGCTCACTTGTGTGATGTTTATTAAGTCAGTACACTTATTCCTTGTGCCACAGAGGCAACTAGGTTAACAGCTGGATTTTCTCCACTAAGTACGGTTCAGAGTGCCGACAGACATTCATTGTCACTAAACTTGTTTCTTCTACCGATGGCTGCCCAAATAACTTTTTTCCTTAAGCAGGTAAGCTTGATTGCACATTGCTTGGCAGCGATGTAAGTGTACAAGGCAAGAAACAGAAAAAAAGGATATAAACTTATGATGGAAGCGATTCCAACACCTGGAGTAATAATTTCCACAGTCTCTTCACACTTTATGGATTTGAACCCTAGAAAAGCTGTGTAAAGGGGCCAAAGTCACCACATTTACAGCTTCTGCCACAGAAACAGGTATAGAAAATATGCACATCACTCACTCATTAGAAATACCACGCATTGGTGCAAAACATGTTTGCACCAATGCAAATTACAGAAAAGAAATTGTTCAGTTTCCTTCAATTGTGTGCCGTTTGTTCTCTAACAGCACGAGCATTACACAGGCAAAAGAACATACATAACCCTTTATATTTCACACAATTCCTTCTTACTGCTCAGAGTGCTGTAGCTAAATGCACTTATGCAAATGTATAATTCAGTACTAACAGTAAAACCAGTTACATTTCTCAATGTGTACCTTGGGTAGCAGACTCTCATTCACTGCCTCAAACAACTGCTGGTCAACAGTGTACTCTGCCAAAATGCACGCAAACGAGGAACACAGAAAATGTAAGACAATTGTCAATAATAACACATAGGGTAATAAATATGAAAAGGCAAGATTGCAAAGATTCTTCAGTCTGTGTGTAATACAACCTGATCATATGCTCAGAAAATATATATTTACTCTGACACCACATTATCTGGAACTGAACCCTTAACTCAGTGCAACAGACAGTTTCTTAATCCTCTTTACCACCAACAAAGGGTTGAAATTGTTATTTTCTCATTTGCTTAAACATGTCTTGGTCAATGTCATATTGACCAATACTTTACAGCAATAATGGTCCAAACCATTTTTAATGTCAGATTGCCAACACTGCCAGCTACTACTACTCTTTTCTGAGCATATTCCCCTCCTCTCAGGTTAACTACAGAAATGCATAATGGCTATTTAGCTGATAAGCATTTCAGGCAGATTTTAAGTTGAATGTCAAGTTAAAAATAGGGCTGAATCACTTGCTGGTGTATTACTAGCACATAAGCCCTTTGATTTCCAGTACATGAAGATAAGCAGTGGCTGTCGGGTCTTTTGTGATGGAAAGTAACTTTTGCAGTGTTCACTCAAAACAGATCTGTAACTGACTGCTTAGGACTCCAGCATTCAGAAATAAACAGATTGCAGAGATCCCACCTACATGACTTATCTGATTTGCCTAATATTTAATGGACAAGTGCCAGGACCTGCTTATCAGATTAAACCCCATTCTTTTAAGGATGGTATTATTTTATGTATAAGTTTTGTGACACTTATGAGGTATCCAGAACTGCATCCAATATTCTAGATATGATCGTATTGCACCTCTGCTACAGCAACTAATTAATTCTCATTTTATGCTAGCAAATGTTTCTTTTTTTACCTCCCTGTCTTCACTACTGTCTTCTTACACTACCTGCTTACTTTTAAGTCAACTCCTGCAACTAACTCAAGACCCTTTTTGAACATGTTGTTGCTACTCCCAGATACAATTTCCTTTCAAGGGATTTTATTTTCCAGATGAATTATTCTGTGTTTCTAGAATGAATTTAAGCATTTTACTTTTTTAAAAAATGTATCCAAATCTTGCCAAGTCTTTTCTCATCCTTTTTGTACCAACCCACGACAGAACTCTGTGCTGTCAGTAAATGTATACTTTCATTCTAAGCCTGATGCAAAATCACATACAATGATAAGTAAAAGTACTTGTCCAGTAATGAAACATGACACCCCAGTAGTTGCTGCTCTTTTAGCTAAGTAAATTCTCACTTGCTGTCTATAAATTTAAGACACAGGCTTTGATAGATGTAACAGCTGAGTAAAACAGCATCCTTGTACAAGTGTCAAAGACTCACAACTCAGAAGTGGAAGCTTCTCACGTGCTGTGAAAAACTGTCCTCTCTGATGATTATTACTACCAGCATGCGTAATGCATTGTATCTGTTCTGCCTACTTTGATGGTTAACATGGCATAAAGCTAAACCATATGCAGGACAGTAGAAAACACTGCTTTGGCAGAATGTAAGGTAAATTAAAACACTAAAAACTCTGCAAAAATAGTATGCTCTCTCAATACATGAATGCAGTACAGTTGTAAAAGAACTTACCATACCAGCAGATATTTCACTATAACAGGATATCATGGCAAGGATAACCATATGGTTATACAGCATGCCGAAGCCAGGGTACCTTCTGTTCATTGCTGTACCTCCAACATATGACATAAGCCCGCTAGGAGATGTACAGATGTGAATTACCTCAGGACTTTCTTGCCCTAGATCAAGGTTCTGAAGCAGAAGTAGAGGCAACTATTTACATATTTATGTACATGTCAGGTGAAGAGAGGGAAGATAATGCTCACCATGGAAAAGAACAAAAGGAGAATAATACCACAAGGGGGGTGGGTGAAGAAGACTGGGATGTAATCCTAAAACAGTGCTCAGTTGGACATTTAATGTTATGTTAAGTTCTTCTACAGCTGTACATTGCAGAAATAACATTTACATTGATCCTTGCTGCAATATTACTAACAGATGGAACATTCCCAAAACTGAAATAGAAAGGGAGGACAACACAGATGCAAAGCTATGGTCTACAAATTCCTTGAATGATAGACTTAACAAAACTCCCTCTAGCTCTGGAGAAAGCATCAGTTCTGTTACATTTGGTAAAAGTGTTAACAGAAAACCAAGTTGCTGCTTCTAGAATAACACTATGCTCTAGACCTTTGAAGAAAGCACCAGAGGAAGCAACTGCTCTCCTGTAATGGGTTTAGGTAGACCAGGAAGATGTTTTTCCATGAAAGGAATAACAGAAAGAAATAGCCATAAAAATCCAGTTAGAAACAGTCTAGTTTGAAACTGGGTGGCCAAGTTGTTTTCTTTTTTTAAACATCAAATGTCATTTATATTAATGAAAACAAACCATACTGACAATTGTAGTTACAAACATTATACATAAAGCGTACTGACATAATTTTAGTTGCAAATATAATGCATCGCTTATAATCTATCCAGTCAGTCACACATTACATAGCTCATTCAAACCTTGCCTTCTTTTAAACTTTACTCCTAATCTGCATGTATTATTCTCACAATTCCCATTTTTTACTATGCAATTTGCTCCCACCCTTTTCTAAACATCCCAATTCCAGCTGTTTTAGAATTTGATTTCCATTTTCCAGTAATTGTTTCTTTGGCAGCAACCATAATTAGACTGAGCAAGGCCTTACTATGTTTAGGCAATTCTGATTCTGTATCATAGCTCAAAAAATAATTTCCTCAGTTACACTAATTTGCTTACCCAGTATCTCTGACAAAATAGTCTGTAGGAAATCTTTAAAATCTGCCAACTCATTACACTCCCAGAAAATGTTCCCAATTACCTCCTCCTTCCGCATCACACTTCCAAAATGGGTCTAGCTGAGGAAATAATCTTTGGAGTCTACTTGGGGTATAAAAATAACTGTAAACAGTTTCAAGTAAAGATCCTAAATCTTCTTTACTTTGTTACATATTTGGGAGACATACATATATCCCCCCTTTCATTCTTTCTGAATTGCTTATCCAATCTTTCTTCCCAATCCTTTCTAACCTCCTCTGATTCTTATAGTTATCATGCAATATTTTGTATACTCTACTAATTATTCCTTTTTTGACAGCACCTTCTGTTCTACATTCTATTAAACTCTACCAGTGCTGATCTTCCACTTAGGATCCCCCTATTGCATTCTCTGCCTATACTCTGATATCAATCCTTGATGGGGAAAGTGATCTCTAGCCTGCAGTCCAAATAAATTCCTGGTCTATTCCCATTCTACTACTTTTTCCCTCTCTAATTATTTGCTCCCGATACCTTGCTTTTTTGCCAGTTTTCTCCAATAAATTCCAGCCCCCTCTTGCCTATTGTCTGTACCTTCCCCTACCACATAAAATCCTTCAGCTCATTAATTGCTGTGCATGGGTTGATAAAAATATGCCTGACCTGTGTATAAAACTAAAGGGGCTAAAAACATTTTAACTGCTTGTATTTGGCTATCAGTATCCATATAAAAGAGCTTCTCATTTCTCAGTTTTTGTATTATCTTTTGTTTAGTCTCTTCCCACATATGCTTAGTTGCCACACTGGCATCCTTTTTAATCCATACTCCCACGTACTTCATTTTACTATGTCCCCATAAGTACAGATATTGCTGAACCAACTCGTGTGTGGGTACATAATTTACAGTTATTGCCTTTGTTTTGGCTTCATTAATTTTGTATCCCGAAAAGATTTGAAGCTGCCTCAAAATGTTCCACAACACTGAAATGTCATTTCTGGTTTTATCAGGTATAAAATATCTGCAGAGAGACCACTTTTCTTGACTACCATACCAATTGTATCCTTGAATTTCTGAGTCCCTCATTTTCTCTGCCAATGGTTCTAAATATAATGCAAATAAAGTGAAACGGAACAAGTCACCACTGCGTTTCCTCTTCTCAAACAGAAATCATCAGAAAGGAACTCACTCACTTTAAATTTCACCACCAGTTCCTCATATATCCTCCTAATCAGTCCTATAATTTTATCAAGAAATGCTTTCATTGCCCTGCTCAAACTCCCAGCGTACTCTGTCAAACGCTTTCTCTACATCAAGACCAACCAACAACAATGGTATTTTCTTACATTCTGCTTTCATCTGGATTATCAATCTTTTGTTATTGTCAAATGTCTGTCTCCCCTCCACAAGAACACACTGATCTATATGTATCAATTTTGGAATCACCTTTGCCATTCTTTTAGCCATTATAGACGCACACTTTATAATCATGGTTTAGGATTGAAAAGGGCCTATCTGGATCTGATCTGTTTAGCATTCTGCAATTGCTCCACCTCTTGTTCTGTGAGATTACCTCTATTCTGCAATACTTCAACAGTTGTCAGTCCCTCTAAATAATTCTAGTTACTTCTTAACCATCGCTCTCTTTTATTTCTACCCTATTTTTAAACTCCATTTTAATTTTATCCGAATTCCTAGTTATATTTTCAAAAGAAAATTCTATATTCTCTAACTCGCAAATAATTTCCACTACCCATTCCTTAAATTCTTCTCTTTTCAAGAGATAGGTGGGAAAGCACCAGTCTCTCATTTTTATTTCAATACCCTGCATTTTATTTTAGTTATTACTGGTATACGATCTGAAACAGTTACTGGATGCATATCAAAACTTTCAATTAAATGCACATGTTCCTGTGAAATGTAAGTTCCGTCTACCCTAGACCAGTTTTGTATCTTGGAGAATAATATGTAAACTCACTCAGAGATCTTACTACTGAATTCACATCTTCCATGCCAAATATTTTCATAAATTTCTTCAAAAATCTATCCTCCATTATATTTTCCCTTCTCGGCTCCCCAGACAAATCTTCACTGCTGCGAATCAAATTCCACTGATAAAGTGGTTTTGCTCATGTTTGCTGCAGCACAAATGGTATCAAATGGTAGTTTTGCTAGAAATGCAGAAGAGGTTGCAATGTCTCGTACAGTGGGCTTTAACTCTTCTGGGTAGATCTCTATTTTGAGACTTATAGATACAAGTTATGCAATCTGAAAGCCATTTTGAAAGTGTTACCTTAGTGACCGGGGTACCTTTCTTTGAATCTGAAAAGGAGATAGTGAATTCAGATTTTCTGACCTCTAGTTCTGTACAAGTAAAAACTTAACTGTCTATCCACAACCAGTTGATGCAACATGTATTCTGCCTTCCAAAAAAGTAGAATGACGAGTTGACACCAGGCTCTTAGCCTAAAACAATCTCTTGTTTTAAAACATAAGCGCTTTCACAGCTCTTGCTACTTTTTCAGATGTCAGTATAAAAATGCAGTCTCTCACACACACAGCAATTTATATAGTAATTCAACTAGCAAATCAACCAATTAAGCAATTATGTATTAAAAGAATACAAATGTAATAAAAATTTAAAAATAAGTAAGAAACTTAAAATCAACTAATGCAAATAAGTGTATGTAAAGCTCATCTAAAAAGTGAGCATATCTGTAAACAAAGGTTTAAGGGGGACATTTATCATTTAGTCCTGAACCATAATTAGCCCTTAACCTAGCTATCCACCTACTCTATAAGCTTTCAGTAGCATTCCTAACATCACTCAGCCTCTTAGTAGCTGCTACCTGTGCTATAACTTCAATGTGTGTGTAAGGTGAGCTTTACATGTTTAGAAAGCGCACTGCACTCAATACCATTATTTACATGTCTTAAGTGCTCTACTATACCTTCTTTCAACTGTCCATCAGTCTTGCCTACATAAAACTTCATGCAGGCAGTGCAGCATACTAAAACCACATGAGAAGTACAAGTAGCTTGAACATCAAACACATACTGTTTACCCTGATTTGGATGTATAAACATACCAGTAGTGTCAATATAACTGCAGCACTTACAAGTATGGCATGGTCTAGTAAGTGGAACCCATTTTATTCCTAGTAGTTTTACCACCAAAAGTGTTTTGGATAACAAAGCATCTGTTTTAAAGATAGTTTCTTCTTAAAGATAAAGTTAAGTTGTTCACCCACTATCTTTTTAAGATTATTTGTTGTTATAATGGGCCAATGCTTCCTTATAGTATCCAAGACATTCCCAGTAATGTAAGAATAAATCACCGGTACCCAGCATTTACCATCACATTTGATGTTCAAACACTTGAGTGGAGTAAAGGCACCAATAAAGGTCCTTCTTGCAAGTTTCTATTATTCTGTGAGACATCTGGAGTTCTTGCATTGACCACTGAGTGGACAGCAGCCACTGGAGAATTCTCATATGTAGACGTGCTGAGGGGGGGGGGGGGTCAGAATTATTGCTGCTACCATGATTCCCAGGACTGTTAGGCCTATCCTTGCATGAACGTTTTTCTTTGTTAGAAGATATAAACTTTGGCATATGAGAACTTGAATTCTTTCTGGAGGGAATCTGGCTGTCATGTTTGTTGAGCTTAATTCTACTCCTATGAATACCACATGCTGAGAAGGCAGTAAGGCAGACTTTTCATAGTTTATTGCAATTCCTAGGTGAGAACAGAGTTGAAAGGTGGTGTCTCTTATTTTTATTAGGAGATGCTTGGTCGTGGTGGTTAGGAGCCAGTCGTTTAAGTAAGTAAACACCCAGAATCCTAGACATCTCAAGTGAACCACGACTACTGCCATACATTTGGGGAACATTCTGGGGGCTGCAGTGAGGCCCAAAAGGCAGAGTGCATAATTGGTAGTGACTGGCTCCCAGCCAAAAGCTCAGGTTTTTCCTGGATCGCTTGTCCATTTTTATGGAAGTATGCATTCTTGAGATCTATAGAGCACATCCAATCATCTTGTTCCAGAAAAGGGAGCATTGACTACAGTGTTATCCATCCAGAACTTGGGACTTTCTTATTGATTTGTTTAAACTGCTGCGATCCAGAATTGGTCTCAAGGCTCCTGTTTTCTTCAGGACTAAAATAATCTTGAGCAAGTTCCGGATCCTACTTGGTTTGTGGGGACTATTTGGATAACTTTTGTCTAGCAACTTTTGAATTTCTAAAGCTGCTTGTTCTCTGTGTGGAACATCCGGAACCTTTTTTATTTTTCAACGGGGAAGGAAAAGGGCATGATGTAACCTCTGGATATGATGGTTTGTACCAGTTTGTCTTATTATTTTTTGTCAGGCTTCTGGGTACAAAGATAAGTGTTCCCAACTGCCTCCAGAGATGGACACATGGGCCTCCATTCAGGAGGGCTGAAAAGGCTTTCCAAAGAAAGAATGCCATCCTGATTCTGCAGACCACCTCTGCTGCGTGGCCAGCATCTTCCATTACTACTCCCCTCTCTGGCCCTAGGAGAAGCTTCAAGTATCTCCTGAAAAGATCTCTAAAATTTTTGGAACCACATTTTGCCACTTCCTTTCTGACCTTTGCAATAAGGTCTGGTAGGCATGGAAAAATGGACTCCTATGGCAGACACCATCTTTCCTGCCTACTCACACCTGGTTAAAGTGTCCTTGACTTTGGGCCCAAACAGGGACGAGCCACTGACCAGGGTATTCATGAAGAAAGATTTAAAGGGCTCCACAAAGTCACACAAGCGCATTCAAGAAAGTCTCAAGGAAATTCCAGAATCCGCTGCTCTACTTGCTCCATCTGCTGCATAAGAGATCAGCTTCATGGAGGCATTGACAACTGAGTTTAAGGTAGAGAGCTGAAAAGACACTGTCCAAAACCCCTTCAGCTACTGAACCTTGGAGAGCATCTCCTAGCTCTTTCAGGAGGGCCTCTGCAACCTAGTAAAATGAGTAAGGTAATTCAGTGATCTGAGGGGAAAAGTCGCTTAAGAAAAAATGCATTTTCCATATCTGATCATTGTCCGAGACTCCTTGCTCAGAGGATGGACAGAAAATGTCTCTGAAAGTTCCTTCTTGGTGGCTGCCTCCACAACCATAGTATCTACTGGGACTCCCTTGGTTAGAAAGGTCTTGTCTGAAAGGTATGTGATAAATTTACTTGGCCTCTTAGGAACAGGTTCCACTAAATTTGGAGACTCCCACACCTTCTGAGAAACTAGATCCATAAGTTCCTCGAAAGGTGGAGACACCCAAGAGGTGAAAGGGCAAGATCTGAAGACCTTCAGGTGTATGGACTCTGTTAAATGGTTGGTGGACTTACAGGTGCTTATCTGCTTTAGCATTTCCAGGATGTCTCCAATGGAGACATCAGGAGGTGACATGGAGACCTTTCAGCTTTGAGGTCCATTTCAGAAGTGATGGACTTCTCTGGGGAGTCTAAATGCTTCCTCTTGCATAATCTCTTCAGAGGGACCTCTTCTAAGGGATACTCCAGAGAGGTTTCAGAAGAGTGGGGGTGCCCTGTGGGGCATCCGGAGGCCTAGGATCTCTGCATGCCTGTATAGAGGCAGACACTGGTGCTTTTGGGGGTAAAACATCTGGAGAGGACAGCACTCTCATCAGGATCCGAAAAATTCAAGGGAACCCTTGGAATCTAGGATGACTAGTCCAAGGCTGAGGTAGGTGCTGAGCTCACCTAGCTGATGCCTCATGAGGCAAGGCAGGATCTGACAACTGTCCAATCCAACTCGCCTCCCCAGACCAAACTGGAAAGCACTGACTCCTAGACTCCTTGAGCTCCAATGAAGCTGAGGATATCAGAGCAATGGTTGGATCAACAGATGCCACAGTAGGTTTTGGATCCGAGGGTTTCACTAAAATCAGCTCCATATGATCTGGCTCTGAAGCCCAGGGTCGGATCTGAGGAGAGATCGGAGCAGAAGAGGTGTATGCGGTAGGATCCAAAGCCCTCGGGGTTGGATCCAACAACTTGGCCAGCACTGGCTGTCCTCAACAGCCTCTGCACCACTCCATCCACATACTCGTTGGGAAGACTCCTGGAAGAACGTGTCAAGGGGGTGGAGACTTAGACTGCTGTAGAATTAGTGATCTGAGTGCAGGGGAGAATGGCTCCAAGGCTGGAGACCGGCTCCATATATCTTACCGGCACCAAGACAGATTGTGTCAGCGCTGAAGATTTCTTCAGATCCGACTGGCGGCTTCGGATCCAGTGTAGAAGTTTTAGAAACCTTTTTCACTGGTTCAGATAAAGTGGAAGAGGAAGATCTCTTCCCAGACTTGTCCAATTTGTCTGATTTTGAAGTTGGAGACTTGCCAGTTTTAGATAAACCCAGACCTTCTTCGAAAGCCTCTGAGAAGGGGGGGGGGTTAATAGTTCTTTCAATATTAATTTGTTCTTCCTCTCCAGGAGTGCTCTGTGATTAAAAGCATGACAAATAGAGCACGACTCCTGGAGATGGACAGCTTGAGGGCAATAGACACAAAGTGTGTGTCTATCACTTAAGGGCCTTCATTTTTTTGAAACCCATTTGTTTCAAATCATTATTTGACATTTTTACAGAAAAAAAAATGGAAAAATAAGTTAACACAACTTTAAAATAAACTCTCAACACCGGAGTTACTTGAAGGATAAAGGGAAAAAGAGGTGAAGAAAGAGAGACACAGCCCTCTAACTTAAACAGGCTATGCTTGGGAGAAGGAAAGGGGAAGAGAAAGCCCTCTAACTTAAACAGGCAAAAAAGGCAGTTCTCTAACTTAAATGGACTTTAGGAAATAATACAAACAGGAATAAGAGCACGCCAACTTAAAATGGGCTATTTATCTTTTGAAAGGAAAAGCCAGGAGAGGGACAACAAGGCCTGAATGAAAGACCATGGCCAATAGCAGAAACAGTCACAAATGATAGAAATAAAATTATTCAGTAAAAATTGACTATATAAAGATAAACAGACAATAACTTTCTTTCAAATGTTGAAGAGAAATAAAGATTATACTTAGCCAGAGCTAGCAGACAAGCACCCGATCTTGTTTAGTGGCAAACAAGATCTGAGGGAGGTTTCTGGTGCATGCTGGGATAGGGTTTAGCCACGAGCTGGCAGAAGGCCTCGAGCCTGAATATAAAGGCACAGACAGATCAATGGACTAGATCCGGACCCAACCTAGCAAGAATGAAAGTGAGACAAGACATCACATCTTTTTCTTGAAAGCCCTAAACCCCCCCCCCCTAAAACTTAATGTAATAACACACAAAACTATGTAAACCTTCAGATATTGGAAGTTTTACCCTTCTACTAGAAACAAGTGACCCAATCTGACAGCCACACTGACAGACTAAGGAAGGTTATCCATGCTAAGATGCATGGTACAGCCTGCACTTTTAAGTGCTGTTTGGTTATGACTTATCTTTATTGCTCTCCCAGACTGAGAAAATACTTGAATGTTTTTAGAAAACTTTATCCTCTAGCCATTGAAAGAAAGTTACTCTGTTTTTATTGATCTTTATCAGATAGTCTCCACGCAGACAAGAGAACCAAATACAGACCTGCTTCTACAAGCATTTGCTAGAGGAAACCTTTGTTACATTCAATGTTCTTTTTTACTTATTTGCTTTCTTTTAAAACTTGTTACTAGATCAAGCCAAAAGCCTTCATTCATTCATTCCCCTATGGAAGAATGAGATAAAGCACATACATTTTTCTTGTATCATGCTCTTTTGACCAGACTTTTTTCTTTTTTTTACGTTGCAGTTGCTTCATTTCTTAAAGCTAGAAGAAACAGAAAAGGAGGGAAAAAACAGGGGCACCTGTTTACTTTAGTATCCCCATTACACTTATTAATAACTGAGAAAACTTTACTTTATAGCATGCAGATTATATCATCCATTATAAAAATGCTACTGTTAAGAACATTTTGTTTTATTTACAATTAACTCTCTCCTTCCTCTCGCAGAAGTGTTCTTCCAAATATTAATGACATGAAGTAGGGCACATGCTTTAAAGTCTCCTACAAGTTTAAAGTAAAATATTTCCAAGTTTTCTTGTTCGGTCATGTTTCACAATTATAATTACTGCTTTGTACTTCCCCATTTATTTGTCAATGTCAAAGTTGCTGGTTTTATTCCTGCTTAACTCAATCTACCACACCCAGTCTCTGCTTCATTTCCAACATATTATCAATTCTTCTAGTCAATTCTTGTGCTTTTTTCTGTTTTTCAAACATTTTCTGTTGAAACATTGGAAAAAAAACATCAGTGACACAAAAACATGAAGTAGAATCTCCTGATTTACAGCTCACTGTTTGTTGGACAAACTTTTGTATTTCCATCCTAGCATGTTCTGTATCAAAACATGACTGTCCCACCAGGAAATAATTTTAAGATAGCTGGGTACAACATTTTGAATCTCATGCTTGCTTCTCGACTTTCCCTGATTCGAATAAATTTACTCCTCTTCTGTCTGGTGTGCAGTGAGTAATCATTTTCTGCAAACACTATACTGTCTCCCACGTTTAGTACTTTGTCCTTCTACCACAGTTTTGCAGGAATCCACTCTTCTGCTGGTAAGAGTGCATCTTTACTATTAAAGGTCTAGGTTGCTTTCTCATGGCCAGGTTTGGAGCATATGCACAATGTGCTCTTTCAATTAAAAACTCCTGCTGTGGCATACCAGTCCAATTGTGTATTTGTGCTTTCATAAAATTGACAGTTTGTTACTTCCACCTTGTCTGGTACGCAGAAGGTTTTCCCTACATGCTCTGTTCTCTAATTCTATTATTTTTTTAACATTTCTTGAAAAGTCTTCTTTTTTAATCAGCCTTTTCTTTATTTCAACCTTTGATTTTTGCAGTTATCACCTCGTCTGAATATCTTTTTAAAGCTTCTTCCATTTTTTCTAACCTTTTGAGTTTATATAATCCTTCAGTGTTTTTTATTTTAATCAGCTCTGAGTACATTTGTCTTATTTTTCCTCTAGGCTATTGGAAATCATGTCTTGCATTGAAGCTGGAACTTCCACTGCTTTTTGCTTAACTGCTTCAGAATTCTTCCCAGTGTTTCTTCCTCACTTTTTGTGATTAATTTTCTTTCAGGTTCTCTGAATTTCTTTTTTGCTGTCATCCAGGTAATGCATTTATGAGCGAGTTACTAAAATTTACCCCAAAATAAGAGTTTACTGGCTCTGTCTTCTGAGTCTGTTTTCACGATAGGAGAGCTGAAATTAAGCTGTTACTCAATATGCAGCCATCTTGAAAGCCCTGGGTGGCCAAGTTTCTTGTTCTGGAAGGAGAGAGAGCTCATCAGATATTTAAGATTCTTCTTCTTTTTTTTAATCAAGGTAAAACCCGAGTTGCCTGTGAAAGTCAACAGAATGCAAGAGTCTTTCTTCTTTGTTTGTCCAGTATCACTGGCAGGATATCTTGTTTGCAATACCAGTGATGGAAGGAAGGACATCTAAAGGATCCTTTTCACTAAACTATTTTTTACTCTAATCCAGTGGATCGGCCAATACATTCTCTATCTGTGCCTAACTGACCCATTTGTTCCTCCTCCTCAATCACAGATAATGTGGTCAGTAGGAAACAGGCAATTCACTAGCAGGATGATAGCCCTATAGGCAATGTTCCTGGACCCATTCTCCTCTTAGAGCGACAGCCCTTCAGCCAATCAAGTCCCCAAGTGTGGCTTATCAGTCAACTCTGAATTAAAGGTAAGAGTAGGCAATAAACAGAAAGACAAGCAGGAGGTTGGACAGACCATTCCCCAAAGCCCTACGCCCTAAAGTAACTCCTTTGAGCTCTACCCACAACTCTCCTGCCTCCAATGGAAGAATGGATACTATTGCATGACACCTCTTGTGCATACATCTGCAATGAGGTGGTATGTGCTCAACAGGCTTCTTCCCCTTAGTGTAATTAGCCAGTTCTTCCTCTGGGTGTCACCCAAGCAGCTTGCAGAGTGATCTCCTTCTCTCAAGGACATGCAAGCAAGCAGTGGACTTCACTTCCAATCTCAACAGCACGTTCCAAGTGCTTGTTCTACTTGGCAAAGACAGGCTGAGGCACAGACTGGGCTTTTTCCTTCTGTGCCACAGCAGCAGCAGGATGTTCTTCATTAAATTACTGGATGATTTTTGTGAATCTTCCAACTGTTAGCAATATTACAACAGTGATCCATGGAAGAACATAGTACAACTGCATAAGAACTTAACAGCAGTTATCCAATGGATCACTGCTGACACACAGGATAAAGCCTCGGACTATGGACAGACCAACATTTGAACCTTGAACGTTGTGCATAGCATCTCGGGCTACATCCTTGGATAAAAGATAGATGAACCTATGCAGGACTGTGTCCCTATGTTGCAGAATAAATGATCACATATGGTTACAGAATCTCATTCTTTGGATGAGTTTAAGCACCACCATGATAATCATACAAGTATAATAAATATAAATATGAAAGAGGCTGTTGTACTGAAGATCTAATGGACTGTTAGCAGCTTGGTTTTATATAGTAAGTACAGCCCAAGCAACTTCTGCACTTGTCGAAGCTGGTCTGGGGAGGACAGGAATAGTGAGGCTTTGCATAATCATATTTCTGTAGAAGGGCAGAATGTGTGTGTGCATATGTCTGTCTAGGCACACGCATTATGGGCAAATCCCCATTGAAGAATGAGGAAAGATTAGTTGTGTAAAATCTTACCATAACCATAGCTGTCCTCTTCCATGTTGCAGTATTCTCACTTGGGGGATCCTCTGCTTCAGGTGACCTGAACGTCTGGCTCCTATGCCAAAGCTTAAGCCTGGTTGCTGTCAGGTGTGTGGGACAGATGCAGGGTCATAAACCATGGGCCTTAAATGTGACATCTGCACGCAGAGAACTCAGAACTGACTGCCCAGTCAGACAATTTAAGGAGAACATGAAGGATGCCATCCAGAGAGGGAAAAGGTCATAAAGGGGTTTGGAGGAGGGAAGGAATACTGCAACATGGAAGAGAAGGACATTTATAGTTATGGTAAGATTTTACACAACCAATCTATGCCCTTCTAAGTCACATGCTGCAGTATTCTCACATATGGGACAGTGCCACAGCTTAAGCAGGAGAAAAGGTGGAGGAAGAGGTAGCAGCTTCCAGAAAACTGTGGGGGATGGCTCTAGCAAAACCTGCTCTGGCTCTGGAGATGTCCAATTTGCAATGCTTGAAGGTATGTACAGAGGACCACTTGGCTGCCTCTAGGATAGTGGCCATGTCCAGGCCTTTGAGAAAGGCTCCTGAAGAGGCCACTGCTTTAGTAGTGTGTGCTTTAACAGTGTGGGGTAACTCTCTACCATGGAAAGAGAAACAGAAGGTAATAGTTTTGCATATCCAGAAAGATACTGTCTGGACACAGCTTGCCCTGGGGTGAAGTGACACAAAGAGCTGATTGGATTTTCTAATGTCCTTTGTCTTGTCCAGATAAAACCTCAGTTGTCTGTGAACTTTCAGGGAATGGAGCACACTCTCACTGTCATTCTGTGGCAAAGGGAAAAAAGGTGGGTAAAGTGGATAGACTGGTTGAGACACAGCTCATTGACTACTTTGGGCATGGAGGGATTGGTATGCAGAATCACCCTTTGTGGAAGATAGCGTAGGGTGGACTGGCCATGAGAGTTTGTAGCTCAGTCTCCTAGCTGAAGTAAGGGCCACTAACAAGATGGGTTCCAGGTACACATCTTTAAAATGGCAGAAGCTGCCGGTTCAAAAGGAGCATTGGTGAGTTTCTCCAGTATGAAGTTCAGGTCCCATGGAGGAGGGATAGGTTTCCTTGGAGGTCTGATATGGAGGACCCCCTGAAGAAAAAGTTTCACCTCCAACCCAAATAACGGGTGGATCAATAGGTAAACAGGCTGAAATGGCTGACGAATGTACTTTTACTGTAGAGTAAAAAAGTTCTGACTTTAGGGGCTCACACACAGGCTAAGACTAGAAGAACATCCACTTGGAAAGGGTCTAGTTGCCTTTGCAGACACCAAATGGAGAACATTTTCCATTTAGATGCACAGAATCCCCTGGTTGGGGGTTTCCTGGCCTCTTGCAGGACAGATAGCATGTCCTCAGAATAGAGGTGTCTGAAAGGGATCAAAAGTTTATCACCCATTGGGTTAGGCTGAGGGTTTAAAGATGAGGATGGATGAGGGATCCCTTCTGTTGTGAGCAGGTCCACCTTGTGGTGATTACCCTTGGCAAGAGACAGAAGGGGGACTCAATGATGCCTTGGCCAATAGAGGGGTCACCAGCAAGATATTTGGTTTGTCCTTCTGAATTTTCAGCAGGACTTCCTAAATGAGCAGGAAGGGGGTTAGCATAGAGGAACAACCCCTTCCAATGAATAGAAAAGGTATCCACCTTCCACGTTAGTGGAGAGGGGAGTCTGGAGCAAAATAGCTGTAGTTGTCTATTCTAAAGGGAGGCAAACAGATCTATTTGTAGGGTGCCTTATCAGTGGACAATGTCTAAGAAAACATCCCTGTAGAGCATCCATTCGTGATGTTGAGAGAATGATCTGTTGAGGGCATCTACCTGGTGGTTGTTCTGAGATAGGATGTAGACCACATGCAGTGTGACATTGTACTGGGTGACCAAGTCTCATGCCTGCATTGCTAGCCTCAACAACAGGTACGATCAGTTACCCCCGGTACTTGTTGATATACCACAACAGTGGTGTTGTCTGTGAAGACTTGAAGGGGACCCAGCAGTGTTAGGGGGAGGAAGCTCTTTAGAGCTAGGAGGAGAGTGGTCATTTCCCTCACACTGATATGTTTCCTCTGGGGGGTTGGCTCCCTTTGAGCCTGCACCTTGTGACTGTGGGCCCCCATCATAGATCTGAGGTATCTGTGTACATGAACTGCACTGGTTTGGTGGGTTGCATGGGAAGGCCTGGGCTCTGGTTTATTTGTTGGATCCACTACCTCAACTCTTTCTTCAAGCAGGGCAGGAAGGGCATCCGAAATTCCAGAGGGTGACTGTGTTGGGACAAGACATTTTTCAGATACCACTGAAACTTCCTCATGTGTAGCCTGGTTAGGAGCAACATAGGAAGAATAGATGCCATGGAGCCTAGAAGATGGAGGAATTGTCTAGCAAATATGTGGTTGACAAGAAGAAAATCTTGGTAGTAGTTGTTTAGGGAAAAGACCTTATCTTGAAAAAGGAAGGCCTTCAAGTCTGTCCTTATCCTGCAGCCTAAGAAGGTTTTGTCTTGGGATGGAGTAAGGGAAGAATTTGTTACGTTTAGTGTAAACCCCAGACTTTGAAGGAGGGACATCGTGAACTGCAGGGTGTGTCCTGGAATACATGCCTCCTCTGCTAGGATGAGGTCATCGTCCAGATAAGGTTAAATTTGTATGCCTTGTGTTAGGCAGTAGGCTACTGCTGGGGCAAGATACTTTGTGAAGACCCTTAGTGCTGTAGATAAACCAAAGGGCAAGGCAGTAAACAAAGTGCAAGGATTGCACAGCAAAACATATGAATCTCCTGTAGTCTGGGTGAATGGGGATGTGGAGGTATGCCTCCTTCAGGTCCAAAGTGGCCATGAAAGCACTAGGTGTCAGTAGCGGAAGAAGGGTTTGAAGGGATAGCATCCGGAAGGAAGGTACCTGCAGGAAGGGGTTTAACAGGGACAGATCCAGTACAGACCTCCAAGGGCCCTCATTTTTGAGACCAGGAAGAGTCTGGAGTAAAATCCTTGGCCCTCTTGGCCTAAGAGAACCCTTTCTATGGTCCCTTGTAAAGGAAATCTTTGATGATCGGAGGTATCAGGTGGAGCTGTTTTTTTGGAGGGAGGGGTATTCCTTTTGGTACTGGCTTTTCCTGCCAAATCATATAGTAACCTTTTTCCACTATTGATAAGACTCAGCGGTCTGAAGTGATATGTTGTCAAAGAGGTAGACAGCAAGAGAGGGGAAGGTGTTGTAGATAGTCACGCACTGCTTGTTCTGTCTAAAGGGTTGCCTGGGGTGGATTGAGACGAGGCAGTCATGGGGATGAAGTCTTGCTAGACCTTTCCTGTGTTTTAGGGAGGAGCAGGTGCTTTCCTAACAAAGGAGGGTTAAGCAGAGTAGTCCCTACAGAATTTAGGAACTGGTGAGAGCAGTAAGTGTTTGAGGTCCTGAAGTTCCTTGCTTTTTTCCTAGAGGCTTTTGAAGAGTTCAGCAGACTGCTTGCCAAAGAGGAATTTATTGTCCAGGGGAGCATCTAAAATCTTGTTTTTGAAATCATCAGGGAGGGGTTGTAGTCCGAACCAGGAGTACTGGTGGAGAAAGTACAGTTATGTACCTACCATAAATATAGATGTTAGAGTGTATTCACTGTTGCAGTCATAACACTTGGGTTATCCTGCTGGCAGGCTACCCGCAGCCGGCCCGAGTTCCAAAGTCTAGGTCCGGTGTCGGCTGCTGTCGCCTCTTCCCTGATGTCAGTGCGCCAGGGGTATAAAAGATGCAAAAGGTGCCATTTTCTTCAGTTTTTCTTGCCCCAGATATCAGGTGCCCCCAAATAGGAAAGGCTGGAAAATTATGCCAAAAAACAAGCATGTACTAAAATTAGAAGTTATGTACTCACCATAATGTTCCATCTGAATAGGTGTATTCATTTGTCTGCAACCTGTGGGTTATTGATCCGATATCGGATCCGAACCAGCATGGTTTACCAGCTATGGATCCAAGCTCTCAGCTCCTCCCCTCACCCATAATGCCCTGCTCTACCCTCATGACCTCAGATCGAGTTTGCCAACAGCAAGAACACCCTGAAAAGGGTAACACACCATATGCAGGAAACTGAAAGGCCAGGGGGATAGGAGGGCGGGATGGTTGCAGACAAATGAATACACCTACTCAGATGGAACGTTATGGTGAGTACATAACTTCTAAATCTGAAGTAGGAGATTCATTTGTCTGCAACCTGTGGGACCGAGTCCCCAGCTACCTGAATCTTGGGCGGCCATCATGGAAGGATATTCCGGAGCACCGCGGAGCCAAATGATGCTCTACCCCTAGATGCAAGATCCAACTTGTAGTGGGAAATAAAAGTATGAGATGAAGCCCACGTGGCTGCTGCACAAATATCATCTAGAGGAATCCTAGCCTTAAAGGCTGCCGAGGTAGAGACTGACCGGGTTGAATGGGTGTGTACACCCTCCGGTGCGGGCCTTCCTGAAGCTTGATAAGCCAATAAGATACATTGTGAAATCCAGCGAGACAGAGAGACTTTAGAAATTGACTTGCCCAAATTAAATTTAGCAAAGGAAATGAACAACTGGTCGGACTGCCTATGACCAGCCGTTCTGTTTAGATAAAATCTAAGTTGCCTGTGAACATCTAAGGAGTGAAGCTTGTATTCACCTTTGTTTTCATATTTAGGAAAGAAAACAGGGAGGTTAATGGATTGATTAATGTTTGCTTCAGAAGCTACTTTAGGAAGAAAGGACGGGTTGGTCCTGAGGTAAACACGGTCCGGATGAAAGACCAAGTAAGGAGGTTTTAGCTGATAATGCTTGGAGCTCTGAAACTCTCTTGGCCGAAGTAATGGCTACTAAGAAGGCAGTCTTGAACGACAAGAATTTGAGATCTACCGTAGCCGCCGGTTCGAAGGGGGGGGGCGGTCAAGGCCTGCAGAACTAAGGAAAGGTCCCAGGGAGGAACTGCTTGTTTTACAGGGGGCCTGAGAAGGAAAGTACCTTTAAGGAAAATTTTACACAACTTGGCCGACATGAGTGGACTGGAGTCATGACCAATGTGATAATGTGAAATTGCCGCAAGTTGTACTTTGACTGCGGAACTGCTGGCACCATTGTTAAAAAGAGTGGTTAAGAAATCAAGCACTAAAGGGAGAGGAACTGTGAAGGGGTTCAGGCCTTGCCGCTCCGCCCACAAAGAAAACAGTTTCCACTTGCTACGGTAGACTTTCCTAGTGGACGGTTTATGAGCTGCCACCAGGATCGCCTTAACAGGGGACGAAATACCGGGAGTCCTGATCAAGAGTGGAACTGGAGCAGCCAAGCGGTCCAGCTTCAGGTTGTCCAGGTTCGGAGGAGATAGGCAGGATGGATGAGATATCAGATCCGGAATGGGATCTAGAATCCAAGGGGGATTCACCGAGTGAGACCTTAGGAAGGGGAACCAGATCTGTCGAGGCCAAAACGGAGCAATGAGAATCATTCTGCAACCCACCAGAGAGGCTTTCTGAAGAACTTGGAGCATCAGAGGCAAGGGGGGATAAGCATACAGAAGACCGGGTGGCCAAGCATGCACCAGAGCGTCTCTTGGGGAACCTCCTGGAGGAGGTATCAGAGCGAAAAAACTGTCGCACTTGGTGTTTGAGGGAGAGGCAAAAAGATCGCATGAAGGAGCTCCCCACCGTGCGAATATGCGTTCCGCTACTTGAGTATTGAGAGACCACTCGTAAGGGGTCAGAATGGTGCGACTGAGCTTGTCCGCCAGGATGTTGGACCGACCCGGAATGTGCGTTGCTATTAGAAAGCGGTTGGTGGAGATTGCCCATTCCCAAACTCTCATGGCTTCTCGACAAAGAGGGTAAGACCTGGTTCCTCCTTGCTTGTTGATATACCAGACAACCGACATGTTGTCCGATTGAATCGCAATTGTTCCCAAGGGAAGAAAGTCCTGAAGTGCTAGCAACGCTAAGAGCGCTGCTCTCATCTCTAGAACGTTGATATGCAGTAAGGTCTCTGAATCGTTCCACGTGCCTTGGACGGTCTGGCCTGCAAAATGCCCCCCCACCAGAGGCGGGAGGCGTCCGTGGTCACCGTGACGAGAGGGGGAGAAGCACAAAATGGGCGGCCTCCGTGGAGATCTGGGGAGTGGAGCCACCACAGGAGGGACCGCTTGCAAGCCTTGCTGATCGCAATGGGATGATACATAGGAAGAGCAAGGTACGACCACCGTACTAAGAGAGTCCACTGGAGGATGCGCATATTGAGCCTGGCGAGAGGAAGTAGTGCTATAGCAGACGCCATGGACCCTAGAGCCCTCAGGACCAACTCCGCCGGAACTGAACTTGAGTGGAGAATGGCCCGCACCTGGAGCTGCAGATTTTGAACTCTGTCCGCAGTGAGGAAGGCTTTCAAGCTCCTTGTGTCTAACCTGGCCCCTATAAAATCTAAGAGCTGTGTGGGTGCTAGGTTGGATTTCTTTGTATTTATAGTGATGCCCAGACTGGGAGCAAGATGGAGAAAGGAGTCTCGCGCCAATAGTAGTAGATGCCTTGTTGGGGCGGTAAGGAGCCAGTCGTCCAGGTAGGGAAAGACCTGCACCCCCTGAAGCCTCAGGTGGGCCGCTACCACTGCTAATACTTTGGTGAACACCCTGGGGGCTGTGGGGAGACCAAAGGGAAGGACCCGGAACTGGTAGTGACTGGCTCCCAGCCGGAAGCGGAGAAACCTCCTGGAGCGCCTGTCCATTAGAATGTGGTAGTACGCATCTTTGAGGTCTATGGAACACATCCAGTGATTTTCTCCCAGAAGGGGGAGAATAGATTGCAGGGTGACCATTCGGAACTTCTCCTTGGGAACTGCCAGGTTCAAGAGAGAAAGGTCTAAAAATTGGTCTTAGATCCCCCGTCTTTTTTGGCACTAAAAAGAACCAGGAGTAGAACCCTGATCCGATCTGGTCTGGGGGGATGGGCTGGATGGCTCTTTTCTTTAGCAGATGGCCAATTTCTGCCAAAGCGGCCTCCCGTTGACCGGGTGGAACGTCTGGGAGGGACTTCAATTTTGGTAAGTGATGAAATGGGATGCGGTATCCTCTGGATATGATTTGGAGAACCCAGCGGTCTGATGTTATGGACTCCCATGCCGCTAGGTGCCCAAAAAAACGTCCCCCGACTGCCTCCAGAGTGGAGCAGCCGGGCAACCCCTCAGGGTTGCTGCGCGGGCCATTCAGAGAAGGGTTCTCTGGACCCGAAGTTCCTGGGAGCCCCTCTGCCTCTAGGGCAGCGTCCTCCCTGTCCTCCTCTGCCACGGAAGGACTGGTTGTCCGGAGCAGGCTGGGATTGCTGCGACTTCCGGAACCACATCTTCTTCTGACCCTTTTGGTTCCTAGAATAGGGCCTCTGGGGTGCAGAGAAGCGGATTCCGACGGCAGACAGCGTCTTCCCGTCCTTCTAGCTCTGGGTCAAAGTGTTGCGAATGGTTTTGCCAAAGAGGGCAGAACCATCAAAGGGGGCGTTCGCAAATGACGCTTTGAAGGGCTCTGAGAAATCGCAATGACGGAGCCAGGCCTGACGTCTAGTGACTAGACCTGCCCCTGCGGCTCTAGCGGCGCCTTCCGTAGCATGGGAGAGTAGCCGCATAGAGGTATTGGTAACTGATCTAAGAGTGGCCATGCGGGTGGAGTGCAGCACTTTGTCCTCCTCCGACATGGACTCTGGGGGAGATGCAGCGTATTCTTTAATAAGATCACGCTGCATCCTAATTACGTGTGCCAGGTAGTTCAGCGCCCTTACCGAGAAGGTCGCTGAACTAAACATCCGCTTCCCCAAGCGGTCCATCATCCGAGACTCCTTGCTCAGGGGATGGACTGAGGGACTCTCCTGAGCAAGTTCCCTCTTGGTGGCCGCCATCAACATGGCATCTACCGGAGGCCCCTTACTCCAATGGGCACGGTCAGCCGGTGGACTGAGGATCCGGTCGGGCCTCTTAGGGATTGGCTCCACGGTGTCTGGTTCCTTCCACGCCCTGGTGGTAATGAGGTCCACCAGGGGGTCGGCAGGAGGGGACACCCAAGAGGTAGACGGGCCCGCTTCAAATGCCTCCAAGAACACGGACTCGTCAGAGGAAGACTTGGGGGCAGACCACCCCCCCTTATGCGGAGCATTTCCATGATGTCTCCAAATGAGACATCCTCAGGGGGTGACCGTGGGGAGCCTTCCCCTTCCTCCAAGTCCGTATCTTCCGTGAGAGACTCGGGGGAGTCAATGTGCCTCCTTTTGCACGTATGCTTGCGAGGAACATCCTCTGGGGGGCTGTCAGAGGACTCCTCGCAAGCAGCAACCTGTTCCAGGGGAACAGCTTGGGGCACAGAAGCGGGCTGTCCCAAGGGCCGGATGGTGGAAGCCTGACCCAGTGCAGAGGGAGCGCGGGACGGAGCCGAAACAAGTGCCGGGGGTCCGGAGACCCTCAACAGGGCCCTCTCCACTACATCAAAAGCCGAAGGGAAGCCGACCTCGACCAAAGGATCCGACAATCGGCTCCCCCTCGGATCCGAAGAGTGGATCGGAGCCGGCGCGGCGCCGGATCCGAAGGGACAGTGCGCTCCGACACAGATGGCGCCGAAAGAGCACTGATCCCCCCGGATCCGAGGCTCGGATCCAGGCTCCGAGAGGTCGGATCTGATGCACTCGAGGGCAGGGTCGGATCCGAAGTACCAAGTACTATCGGCGCCGACCCACCCCGCCCGGCTGCTTGGCTCCAACTGCTCCGAACCCGGGTAGCGGGTCGGAGAAGGAGCAATTGGCTTGAAAAAGGGGGTCGAGCTCCCCCCCAGAGGGGGGGGGAGGCAAGAGCACACCCATCTGCATCTGGGCCTGGATGAACCTTCTCATCATCCGGTCCAGATAAGCGTCCGACAGGCTATAAGTTGATCTCGACGAGGTTACAGAGGTAGGCCTTGAGTGCCTCCTCGATAGCCTCGATGGAGATCGGGTCTCCTCCTCCTCAGGTCCCGGTGAAAAACACACTGGAGACCGGAGCCGAGGAGGGGGAGAGCCAGCAGACAAGGAGGCCGGGGGAGAAGCCCGCTTGGCTGGCGGGGCCGAAACAGAGGTCTCGGCCCGCCGCTTATGGTGCTTCTCCCTCCGGTCCTTCTTCCTAGCTTCCCTCTCCTCCGAACCAGAAACGGGAGGTTGAGTCCCAGGAGGAGGAGGGGGAGCCGGAGAGGGAATAACCGTGGTAACGGTTACCCCTGAAGGAGCGGAGGCCGGAGCCGAGGCCGGCGGCAAGAGACCCGCCAAAACAAGCTTGGACCTCCGCTCCTTCAATGGTCTGGGGTTGAACCCTGCACAAATGGAACATCCAGATGTGAGGTGTTCAACCCCCAGGCATCTAACACAGTGTGCCCATCAGCTGGGAAAAGCTTATGGCCACACTCGGAGCACTTAGAAAAAATAGCTTTGGGCTGCTCAGACATCCCAAAAACCAACAAATAAAGTTACTAGAACTAAAAGTAAAAGTAACAAAAAACCACTCACAGGCCCAAACACACACTACGCTACCAGCGAGGGGAGGGATATAAATTTAAGTTTTAAACTCTAAAAAAAGTAATAATACAAGAGGGAAACCTACACTTTCACACAAATTTAACCAAAAAATTTCAAAATTGAGTACTTTAAACACTAAATATAGCACTTAGCTGAAGAGCTGGAAAAACAATCTGGTCACCATGCGCGGCAAACGAGATCTGAGGTCATGAGGGTAGAGCAGGGCATTATGGGTGAGGGGAGGAGCTGAGAGCTTGGATCCATAGCTGGTAAACCATGCCGGTTCGGATCCATAACCCACAGGTTGCAGACAAATGAATCTCCTACTTCAGATTAAACATTTCCTTCATCTACAAGCAAATACACCACATAGGTTGTATAGAGTTGAGAAGTACAGAAAAGTCCCAGCAATGAAAAGGGGGGTGGTGGGTGGGTAACCTGGACTGCAACAGTGAAGACACTTGAACATCTACATTTATGGTAGGTACACAACTGTACTATGTTCATGTTTCACTGTTGCAGTCATTACACTTGAGTTGAATCCCAAAGTTGAGGTTGGGTGTGGCTGGGCCTAAATAGGATTAGGAGAGACTACCAGGCCCTGCATAACTGCAGTGGCAAAGCCTACTCTGGATTTAGAGTAGAGAGGTAAGTGGTAGTGCTTGGTGAAAGTGTGCACTGAACTCCAGGTCGCAGCTTCTAAAATGTCTTTGGTTTGGTACTCCTCTGAGAAAGGCTGCTGCTCTGGTAGAATGTGGCCTAATACCCTTAGGCACTGATTTGCCATGTTGTGCAGAGCAGAAGCGAATGCAGTGTCCTATCCATTTTGAAATTGTCTTCTTTGAGATAGGCTTTCCTTGTGATCCTGCAGCTTCCTGCAGCATAAGCTGCAAACAGTTGCTCAGTTCTTCTGAAAGCTTTTGTTTTGTCCAAGTAGAATCGTAGCTGTCAGTGTATGTCCAAAGCATGCAGAAGTCTCTCCCCTTTATTTTGGGGATTTGGATAGAAAGTTGGCAAATGAATGGTTTAGTTAAGAGCCACACTGGAAACCACCTTTGGCATAAATGTTGAGTTTGCCCTTAGATAGACCCTGTCCTGATGAAAAATGATGAAAGGTTCCACTGCCATTAATGCCTGTAACTCTGAGACTCTTCTTGCTGAAGTTATTGCTAGGAGCAGAGCAGTTTTCCATGATAAGAATTTTATATCAGCTGTGTTGGCTGGCTCAAAAGGAGGCTGTGTGAGCTTTTCTAAAACAAAATTTAGGTCCCAAGTAGGTATTGGTGCTCTCCTTGGGGGTCTTATGTTTCTTGTCCCTCTGAGGTACTGCCTTAGTAGTGGATGTGAAAAAAATAGGAGGTTCCGTATTGTAATGAGCTGATATGGCAGAGGCATGGATCTTAATAGATGAGAAGGATAGGCCTTTGTCCAGCATCTCAGGTATTGTAAAATCTGAGGTATATTTGGAACAAGTGGTTCGAGTCCTTGTGCCTGGTTCCAAGCACAGAATCTCTTCCATTTTTCTGCATAAGATATCCTAGTGCTGGGCCTCCTGGCTTCTAAAATGACATCCATAACAGCTTTAGAGAGAGGTGTGGTCTGAGTGACTATATTATCTGCCATGCAGCCAGATTTAAGGTTCTGAGTTGACTGTGTAGAATCTGATTGTTTTGTTGAGTCAGAAGATGAGGAATTTGAGGTAAAGGCCAGGCTGGGCCTTGAGACAAGCTCTTTAGGACTGGGTACCAGTTCTGGCGTGGCCAGTCTAGGGCAATCAGGATAATTTTTGGCTTCTCTTGCCTGACTTTTAGAAGCACCTTGGGAAGAAGAGGCAGTGGAGGGAAGGCATAAACTGTCAGGGTTTTCCAGGTGAATGAAAGAGCATCCACTTTCCATGCTTGTGACTGATAAGTCCTTGTGCAGAATTTCTGTAGTTGGCAGTTGTGAGGGGAGGCAAAAAGATCTATGTCTGAGTGTCCCCATTTCCTTGTTATCATGCTGAAGACCTGTGGATTTAGTTTCCATTCGTGCAGATCCATGAGATTTCTGCTTAGTTCGTCTGCCAGTGTATTTTTTGTTCCTGGCAGGAATTGTGCCTGCAGATGTACTTGATTGGTCAGTGCTGTGTTCCACAAAGTCATAGCTTGCCTACAGAGGGGGTAGGAATGTGTGCCCCCTTGCTTGTTTAAATACCACATAACTGTGGTGTTGTCCATCTTTAGTAATAGTTGTCCTGGATGTAGTAGATCATTGAAGGCTGTCAGGGCATTCTGTACAGCTAGCATCTCTTTTTGAGTGATGTGAAGATGCATTTGTTCCTTGGGCCACGTGCCCTGAATACATTTTCTTGTCATGTGTGCCGCCCCAGGCATAATCCGATGCATCCATTGTTATTGTCTGCCTAGCTGTGGAGAAGGTGAAAGGCTGTCCCTTGTTGTGGTGACAGGCCCGAGACCACCATCGAAACTCCTGTTGTAGACAGGGAACTATAGTTATTGTTTCGAGGCTGTGGCAATGTTGAGTCCAAACACTTTTTGGATACCATTGTAGTTTCCTCATATGCAGTCTTGCATATGGAATTAGTAGAATGCAGGATGCCATAAAGTCCAGAGCCTGCAGAATTTTTCTTGCAGGGAGCTGGGTCTTTGTTGCCATCATTTGAAAGTAATGAGTCAGTTGCCTTTGTTTGTCTGGCATGAGATAAGCCATCTGGGCAGTTGTATTTAAGCTTGCACCCAGGAATATTATCTCTTGAGAGGGCACTAGTTTCAATTTATTTTCGTTTACTGTGTACCCTAGGCAAATTAATAATCTTTTTACAAACGCCAGATGTTTTAGTAGAATGCCCCTGCTGTCTGCTTGAATAAGGCAGTCGTCCAAGTAGGGATATATTTGAATTCCTCTTTGTCTGCAAAATGCAATTACTGGTGCTAGGCATTTTGTGAAAACCCTGGGCACAGTAGATCAGCCAAAGGGCAGTGCAGAGAATTGGTAATGCAATGAGCCAGCTATGAATCGGAGGTATCTTTTGCAAGACTGTCTGACTAGGACATGCAGGTATGCCTCCTTGAGGTTCAAAGTAACTAGCCAAGCCTTTTTGCCCAGCATGGGTAGAAGTTGCTGCAGTGTTAACATTTTGAATTTTGGAACATCCAGGAAAGTATTTAGGATTGACAAGTCCAGTACTGGTCTCCAGGCTTTGTCCTTTCTGGGTACCAGGAAAAGTCTTGAGTAAAATCCTTGTCCCTGTTCTTGCTGTGGTACTCTCTGAATAGTTCCCATGTCCATTAGAGCAGCAATTTCCTTTTGTGCCTCTGCCCATTGGTTTTGTGGCAGGTCCAGCATACCTTTTGATTTTGGAAGGGTGTGAAAGTGGAACCTGTAACCCTGAGAAACTATATTCAGTACCCATTTGTCCTGGGTGATTATGTGCCAATTTTGTGAGAAAACTGCTAGCTTTCCCCCTAGGGGTGCTGCCAAAAGGTAAGTGGCTTGGCATTTGTAGAGGAAAGTCATTGGGACTGTTTCCTATGAGGTTGTGATTTGCCTTCTCCTCCTTTGGGGGCAGAAGTACCCCATTGTTTAGGTCTGTAGGAGCCTTGGGGCTGAGATCTGCCTCTTTGTGGCCTGACACTTGAAAGGACCAAATTTTTTGAAGGCCAGTTTCTGCTAAACCTAGGTGGTTGAACCTGTAAGAAATCCTTTACTGTCTGCATGGATTTTGCTTTATCCTCCATTTTCTTTAACACCTCTTCTGCCTTAACACCAAACAAAGTATCATGCTGTAGTGGAGCATCCAATAATTTTACTTTAACATGTTCAGGTAAACTTTGTTCTTTCAACCAAGCATGCCTTCGAATGACAGGGCCTGTAACTGCAGCTCTGCAAGAAGCCTCTAATGAATCAAAACCACATTGCAGTGTATGCTTTCCCACTTGTTCAGCTGCATGCAATAATTCCTGCATTTCCTTATTATCAGGACTTTGAGTTTGTAAGCATTTTCTGTTTTAACAAAGACATGAGGTATTGTTGATATTTAAGCATGTGAAACTGGCAGTTTAAAGCCCTTACAGCTAAAGTAGCAGAATTGTAAACTTTTCCCCCATCTATCCAGAGCTCTAGAATCCCTATCTGAGGGGACAAGTTTTTTTTTGCAGTGGAAGCCTTAACACCTTTGGGACTCTGAGAAATTGTTTCTGGGTCAGCAGTAGGGTTTTTATAAAGAAATTTATGAGAGTCAGGAACCCTGTAATACCTGTCTGGCTTGACTGCTGCAGGGGGTAAAGAATCTGGAGACAGACTGGATTCAGAGAAAACATCATCAACAATATCAAGCACAGGAGGGATAGCCAGGGGCTTGTGCTGAGGCAGTAAAAGAAAGTGTCTGCACCTTTTCTTGGACTCTGAATAATCCTGGCTCTCCCAGTGGAAATACTCTCTCATGGTGTGCAGAGTTATCCCAAAAGAATAATCCTTAGGTGGAGAGGCTGAAGGTATAGATTCTTCAGCATCAGAGTCCTCATAGGGAGGGAGAGAACAGCCCTGATCCGAAGAGGAATCAGAAGAAATAGAAACCTGGTCAAAGGAATCATAGTCCGTGTCTTGCCTAGGCCTTTTATCAAAAGGGGGATGGGAACCCCTGATCAAAGTAATTAAGTCTTCGGCCATTTTAAGCATCTGTTTCTTTGGCATGGGTGACTGTCCAGGAGAATGCTGTACTTGTTGCCTTGTCTTCAATGGTGTCTTTGACTGTGCCTTGGCTGCTGCAGAGGACTTAATAGTAAGCTGTGGAGGTCTGAAAACACCCTCAGAAGCTGATGCCTGCTCAGCGGCTCCGGACCCATCTGAGGGAATAGTTTCCGTAGGCCCAACACCTTAAGTATTCAGAGACCTAGTTGTCTCCATGTGGGAGTTGGATACGGCCTGTGGCTCGGAGATAGCGGGTGTCAGGGGCTGCGAAAGCACCTCACTGAGAACCGGGGACTGGCCTAGAAGAGGCTTTGTCAATTTTGGACCTCGGATGCCTGTCCTTTTCTTTGTCTTTATGAATTCCGGTCGTCAGTTGTTCCAACAGCATTATGTAGTTAAACCTTCGGCCAAAGTAATGTAAAGCAAAATCAAACAGACACTTAATAGTGTGTTTGTTGAATCTAGCACAAAACTGACTAGTAACGTCGTGGTCAGGGCCTAGGCAAGGAATACAGTAAAAGTGAAAGTCCTTATGAGGTATTTGCTTCCCACAAGAAATACAATTGTTAACTTTTATTGACATCTGTCTGGAGCAAGAAAAAGTTTCCCCAATGGGGTACTTAGAATTATTGAAGACTTCGGTTCAGAAACTCTATTTTGAAAATCTCAGGAGTCAGCCGACTGGCACTTGCGAACTGCTTTTGCTTCGGGCACCGCACGGCAAGAAAGAATGAAGAAAATGGCATCGGTTGCATCTTTTATACCCCTGGTGCACTGACGTCAGGGAAGAGGCAACAGCAACCGATGCCAGACCTAGACTTTGGAACTCGGGCAGACTGCGGGTAGCCTGCCAGCAGGATAACCTAAGTGTAATGACTGCAACAGTGAAACACGAACATCAGAAATCGAGGCAGCTGACCTGGCTGAAGCCTCTGCAGCATCACAGCCGCCTTTTATACTGTGTCTGGCAACCTGTGCTGCTACAGTGAGCTAAGAGGTAACCTGGGATTTGAAAGGGGAATCAGGCATGGAAGAAAGTAGTGAAGCTGCCTGAGAGACCAAGTCCAGGGCATACTTAACCATGTGTGTCTGGTAATTAACAGCCCTAAAGGCCAGGGTGGATGATGTATACATCTTTCCCAGTCTGCCCATCACTTTGCTGTCTTTGATGGCAGAAGGGAGGAGGAAGGAATCTGCCTGGATTGCTTATCTAGAGCTACTGTAGACAGCTGGGTCTGCAACAGAAGGCTTAATGAGATACTTGTGGTCATCAGGGACTTTGTAGAACCTATTTGGCCTTTTAGGGTCTGGAGGCTGAAATTCAGGAGTCTTAAGAGGCTGCAATAAAATCATCTAGGTAAGCTGGAATCACAGGGGGAATACCGGAGGGAGAGGGAGACTCCATTTGCAAGAGCTCAAAGTATCTTTTGCACCTCAATCATTTGAGTGGCATCCCATTTGAAGTACTCCCTCATTATGGAGATAGCTTCCCTAAAAGTAATATCTTCAGAAGGGGAGTCTCCTTCCAGCAAGTCTTTGCTTGGGAAACAGTACTCTTGTGGAGACGCCAGCTGAGAAATGTGAGTGAGCGATTCATCAGAGGAGGAATCTTCCTCCTGAGTGTGAGCCAGGGGGACGGAAGCAGCTGAAGCTGGCCTAGGGCTAAGGCTAGGCAAGGCTGGGGACATGACAGGAAGTAGACCTGAGGGCCAGGAAGGGCTGAACCAAGGACTGGGAAAAGGTTTGCCAGTCAGGCTGGTCCTCTGTAGTGGTAAACAGATGTTTAGTTTTCCATTTTCTTTTCAGAGTAGCAGCCTTTGAAGTGTTTGGGAAGTAGAAGGTCTGGAATCATGAGTGAGGCCTGTGGCTGAGGAACCCTGGTCTGAAATGATAGGCGGCCATCCAGTCAAGCCCGGTTCCCCGCCGACATCGTAATAACCTCCGCGGATGTGCAAACTGGAGATTCTAGGGCGGCTTCTGACAAGGTACCCGCCAAAGTCGCCAGTTTTTCTGGATGTCCCTCAGCTCCTAGACCAGTAGCTGGCAGAATATCTGATGTAGGAGGTGCAGCAGTTGAATGCCTTGACACTTTGGCATTCTTTTTTAGGCAGCTCCACCACAATGGCTGATTCAGATTCCATACCTAGGGCCAAACGTTTGAGTCTCTGATTTTCTACGAACAATTTAAGGTCTGCTAGATGGCTGCATAAGGTTTTTGAGACAAATGACTGACAAATACTGGACATTGTGCGGAATCTGCTGACCACACTTACATTTCCTCTTCCTAGAGGACACTGGCTATACAAATGCAACAGCAACCCAAGCCCAAGATAAAATAAAGAAGATTCCACAATGGGGTACTTAACTGTATTGTCTTCTTAAGTGCAGAGCGGAACAAGCAATCTGAAGTTCGACTGTGGCAGAGAAGTTCTGGAGGTCTGTGTGTACAGATGTCACATTTAAGGTCCATGGTTTATGGCCCTGCATCTGAAGTCCCACACCTTGACAGCAACCAGATTTAAGCTTTGTCACAGGTGCCAAATGTTTGGGTCACCTGATGCAGAGGATCCTACAAGTGAGAATACTGCAACATGTGAATAGAAGGACATCATATGGGGGCACTTGTCTGCTAGGGTGGGCAGTTCATTTGATTTATATCATACAGAGGCATGAATATTATGCATGCCATGAGCCTACTAAATTTTTAAAGTTTTGGATATTTCAAGCATGTATAAATGGGATGTGTAGAGCTTAATACAAAATTCCTGTTCTCCAAGGTTAACCGCACCCACTCCTGGGTTTACTCTGCTCTTACCTGAGTGAACAGCTCTACTCAGGATGTCCAGGCAACAAGAATCAGATGATCAGCAGAGGGATCTAGTCAAAAAGACAGCAAAACCAAAACTCATTTTTTTTCTAATGCTACAAAACAATGTTCCACTCAATACTGTGAATCTGAAAAAGTACAGTTTTGTACCTACCATAAATGTAGATGTCCGATAGATATGCAACTGCAGTCCTGACATATGGGTTGTCCTGTCTCAGGCAGCCCTCGGTTGGCCGGATTCCAAAGTCCGGGTCCAGCGTCGGCCGATGTCGCCTACTCCCCGACGTCAGAGCGGCTGGGGTATAAAGGCATCCGCCGACGCCATCTTCTTCAGTGTTTCTTGCCCCAGATGCCAGGTGCCCTCCAAAGAAGGCTAAATTTGGTGAATGGATAAAAAATTCCAGACATGCACAACAGTAATAAACAGATACACCTTAACAGATATCCCCAGCTAATAGAGGAAAGGGGGAATGGACCCAAAGGGAAAATTGCAGAGGGGTAGGAGGGAGGGAAAACCTGACTGCAGTTGCATATCTATTGGACATCTACATTTATGGTAGGTACAAAACTGTACTATATCCTTCAAGAATGCAACTGCAGTCCTGACATATGGGTTGAATACCATAGCCAAGCTGGGGGTGGTAGGATCTAAGAAAGGGATGGTGTAGGTAAAATGCCCTGCAGGACTGCCAAAGCAAAGCCTGCTCGGGATCTGGAGTATAAAGGCAGGTTGTAGTGTTTGGTAAATGTATGCACGGAGCTCCATGTAGCAGCCTCTAGAATGTCCTTTGTAGCCACTCCTCTTAGATAGGCTGTGGATGTGGCTATAGCTCTGGTGGAGTGTGGCCTAATATTGGCTGGCACACCTTTTCCATGAAAGGAATAACAGAATCTGATGCAGTGTCCAATCCATTTTGAAATTGTTTGGAGATTGCCTTTCCTTGCACTCCAGCAGCATAAGCTACAAATAGTTGGTCAGACTTTCTGGTGGTCTTTGTTCTGTCCAAGTAGTAGCGTAATTGTCTGTGTATGTCCAAAGTGTGCAGCAGCTTTTCCCCCTTATTTTGAGGGTTGGGAAAGAAGGTAGGCAGGTGAATTGCTTGATTTAGAGACACCCTGGATATCACTTTTGGCATGAAAGAAGGATTGGTTCTTAGAGAAACTCTGTCCTGATGAAAAATGAGAAAGGGAGGTACTGCCATCAGGGCCTGTATCTCAGAGACTCTTCTTGCTGAAGTAACTGCCAACAGGAACACCATTTTCCAGGAGAGAAATTGCATTTCTGAAGATGCGGCTGGTTCAAAAGGAGGAAGAGTTAATTTTTCCAAGACGAAATTGAGGTCCCATGCAGGTACTGGTGGCTTTCTGGGAGGTTTGACATTCTTTATCCCCCTTAGAAACTGTCTTAGCAAGGGATGTGAAAACACAGGTGGATCACAGTTGTATTTTGCTGAGACTGCTGAAGCGTGAATTTTTATGGATGAATATGAGAGGCCACTATGAAGCATTTCTGCCAAGTATTCTAATATCTGTGGTATGCTCATTACTGATGCATCTTGACCCTTGTTGCCATTCCAGATGCTGAATCTTTTCCACTTGGCTGAATAGGTTTTTCTGGTGGAAGGTCTGCGTGCTTCCAGCAAGATTTCTTGCACTTTTTCGGAAAGAGAGGTATGGGTGAAAGTCATGGAACCCTCCAGGCTGACAGCTGCAATGTTTGCAGGTTTTGATGAACAGTCCTGTAATTGTGCTGTGTTAGAAGCAGAGGCCATTGAGGCAAGGGCCACGGTTTGGTGTGAGTTATGCTCAGTAGCAATGGGTACCAGTGCTGCCTTGGCCAGTCTGGAGCTATCAAAATTCCTTTTGGTTGATCTGCTTTGATCTTCAGTAACACCTTGGTCAGTAATGGTAGAGGAGGGAATGCATAAATTGTTAGGGAATTCCAGCTGAAGGAGAGGGCATCCGTTCTCCAGGCTAGAGGATGGTGCGTCCTTGAACAGAACTTCTCCAGGTGATGATTGAGGTGAGAAGCAAAGAGATCTATGTCCGGTTTTCCCCATGCACTTGTTATTTCTGAGAAAATGTGTGGATGCAGCATCCATTCATGCGGATCCAAGAAATTTCTGCTCAGCCTGTCCGCCAGAACATTGTCCTTGCCTGGAACAAACTGGGATTGTAAGTGGATGTTCAGTTTCAGGGACTTTTCCCAAAGAGCCATTGTTAGTCTGCAGAGGGGGTAAGAATGAGTGCCTCCCTGCTTGTTTATATACCACATGACAGTGGTGTTGTCTGTCCTTATTAGCAGATGACCTTGTTGAAGGGATTTCCCGAAGGCCTCGATTGCATGCATCACTGCCAACATCTCTTTCTGATTTATGTGCAGATGCATTTCCCTGGGAGTCCATTGCCCTTGAATGCATCTGCCCTCCATGTGCGCCCCCCATCCATGGTCTGAGGCGTCTGTTGTAATGGTTTGACTTGCTAGAGGTTTGTTGAAAGACATGCCCTTGTTTAAATGACTTGCTTGAACCCACCACAAAAATTCCCTTTGTAGGCATGGAATGAGTGGTAGTACGTCTTCTAGATTTTGACTGTGTTGAGACCATAAGCTATTTAGATACCACTGTAGCTTTCTCATGTGTAGTCTTGCCAGAGGTACCAGAAGAATGCAAGATGCCATGAACCCCAGGGCCTGTAGGATTTTCCTTGCGGTCAGCTGGGTGAGCTTTGCTAAGCTTTTGAAGTAATCTGGTAAATGTTTCTCCTCTGTGGGGAAAGCCATTTGTGATTGTGTGTCCAATTTGGCTCCTAGGAAAATAATCTGTTGGGATGGCAGTAGTCTTGATTTTTGAATGTTGACTGTGTATCCCAAAGCCTGTAGTAATTGAATGACATAAGCCAAGTGTCTTGTCAAAGTTAGTTTGCTCTCTGCTTGTATAAGGCAGTCGTCCAGGTAAGGGTATATTTGAATTCCCTGGAGCCTGCAATGTGCAACTACTGATGCCAGGCATTTCGTGAATACTCTGGAAGCAGTAGAAAAGCCAAACGGCAATGCTGAGAATTGATAATGCTCTGATCCTGCAAGAAATCTGAGGTATCTTCTGCAACTGTGTCTGATTGGGACATGCAGGTATGCCTCCTTGAGGTCCAGAGTAACCAGCCAAGACCCCTTGCCCAGCATGGGAAGGAGTTGCTGTAAAGTCAGCATTCTGAATTTTGGCACAATGAGAAAAGTATTTAGAGCGGACAAATCCAGAATAGGTCTCCATTGCTTTTCTTTTCTTGGAACAAGGAACAGTCTTGAATAGAATCCCTGGCCTTGTTTCTGGGGAGGAACCTTTTCTATTGCTTTTATTTGTAACAGCTTTGAAACTTGTATGAGTGCCTCTGCCCTCTGATTTTGTGGCAGGTTTGGCATGCCTTGTCTCGTTGGTAAGGTATGGAAGTGGAACCTGTAACCTTGGTCTACTATGTCCAGAATCCATTTGTCCTTGGTTAAAATGTGCCAGTTCTTTGAGAATAAGGATAATTTTCCGCCTAGAGGTGCTTCTCTTTGAGCCTTGGTAGGCGGGGTGAAAGTCAAGTCATTGTGATTGTCCCTGTGGTGCAGCTGAACTCCCTGCGCCACTTCTCTGATTTGGAGGTTGCCATTGGCGGCCCCTGTAAGAGCCTCAGTATTGCCCTCTACCTCGAGCATGCCTGCTTTATCCCCTTTGAAACTTGTCAGTGTCTGGAAAGGACCAATTCTTTGATGGCCAATTCCTGCTGAATCTAGGTGGCTGAACCTGGAGGAAATCCTTGACTGTCTGTACTGATTTAGCCTTTTCCTCAATAGACTTCAACACATCCTGTGCAGCAGCACCAAAAAGCTTCTGTTTTTCCAGAGGTGCATCTAGGAGCTTTACTTTAACATGGTCTGGCAGTAGCTGTTCTTTCAGCCAAGCATGTCTACGTATCATGGCCCCTGTCATAGCTGACCTAAATGAAGCTTCCAATGCATCATAACCACACTGAAGAAAATGATTGCTAACCTGCTGAGTGTTATGAACCAAATCCTGCAATGCCTTTCTATCTATAGGCTCAGGAGAGGCTAGCTTTTTCTGCAAATCATCCATTAAGTAATCCTGGTACTGAAACATATGAAAAAAGACAGTTAAGTGACCTCATGGCAAGGCTGGAAGAGGTATAAACTTTTTTGCCCCATCTCTCCAGGGACCTTGATTCCCTGTCTGCGGGCAAAGGGTTTTTGGCCGTGGAAGTAGCCACTCCTTTGGGCCCCTGAGAAATAGTTTCTAGATCCACAGAGTGGGCCTTAAAGAGATGCTTGTGAGTTTCAGGGACCCTGTAATATCTGTCTGGCTTGACAGGAGCAGGAGGGAGAGAATCAGGGGAAGCACTGGAGTCCGAGTATACATCATCCAAGACATCCAACACTGGAGGAATAGCTAAAGGTCTGTGCTGGGGTAACTTGAGGAAGGTACGTAGCCTTTTCCTGGAGTCAGAAAATTCCTGGCCCTGCCACTGAAAATGTTCTCTCATGGAGTGGAGAACTTCTCCGAAAGAAATATCCTCTGGAGGAGAGGCAGAAGGAATTGATTCCTCAGCATCAGAGTCCTCATAGGCCTGGAAGGATTCTTCCTGGGTATCTGAGTGCTCAGAATCCCTAGAGGCTTCATCTGAAGAGAGGGTATCTGGCTGATCTGTCCTAGGCCTTTTATCTGCAGGAGGCTGAGAACCCCTGTCTGGGTGCGACTGAGAACCTCTGATTAGAGAGATTAGATCAGCAGCTAGGGTCATGATCTGTTTATCAGAAGAATGGCTCTGGGAAATAGTTTTAGGAGGATGAGTCAACCTGGCTGGCAGCCTTTGCATGTGTGTAAGCCTTGATGGACATGGAGACCGGAGGCCTAGCTGCCCCACGTGCAGGAGTAACTTTATCCACTGGTATGGTGTCGGGTAGGTCTAGAGCTTCGGTTTCAGGAGGGAAATCCACAACAGACACCGGGGAAACCTCCGGGACCGAAGTATGCGGTAAAGCGGTGTCGTCGGCCTGGAGGGGTTGAATTACCGCCTCCGAAGAGGCCGATGCACTCGCGGTAGGCTTAGGAGTGGTATCGGTGGACGACGCGGGCTGAGGATGTCGGTCCAGGTCCTTACGCTTTTTGGAAATATGTGCTGTCGGTTGTTCCGACGGCATGATATAAGCGTAATTTTCACCAAAAAAGTCTTCAGCAAATTCTGCCCGGCGCCTGAGTGTGCGCTTATTAAAGCAAGCACAGGCAGCACAGGCCGAGACTTCGTGGTCTGGGCCCAAGCAGTAAGAGTGGAAGTCCTTATGAGGTATTTGTTTACCACAAGACAAACAATTGTTAATCTTTTCAATTTTTTCTGACATCGGCTGAGGCAAGAAAAATGTTCCCCAACGGGGTACTTAGCTTTTTGATGACTTCGGTAACTGAAAACACAGGAGCTGACCGACCGGCACTTGCGAACTGCTTCTGCTTCGGGCACCGTGCGGCAAGAAAGACTGAAGAAGATGGTGTCGGCGGATGCCTTTATACCCCAGCCGCTCAGATGTCGGGGAGTAGGCGACATCAGCCGACGCCGGACCCGGACTTTGGAATCCGGCCAACCGAGGGCTGCCTGAGGCAGGACAACCCATATGTCAGGACTGCAGTTGCATTCTTGAAGGACATCACCACCTTTCATTTGACAAAATAAACACACATTTATATTTACTCCACAGTGCTGTACCAGTTTTTCCTAAAAAAAATTAATCAATGTTTTGTCTCCCAGTGCTGTGAGATTAGTGTGTAGATTATCTTTCAGTAAACTAAAGATACTAGCTTTCCTTACATTACACCCATTTTCTTTATAAACAAATTAAAACATGCCCCATGCTAGCACTAAGTGTGACAGGCACACATACAACTGCAATACAGTGGCTCAGCATAACAATGTACAAATGAAAAAAAAAATCTATATGATCTTCCAAAAGACCAGGGCAACAGCAAAGGCACTGAGAATTAATCTGCAGCAGGTAGCACGGTCACTTTCACAATGCTGTGGAAATTAGCAAGGCAGGTTTATTGGTTTACATTACTACAGCCAGCAATAAAACTGACATGGAATGATCTAGTACTACTTCAAACTTTCCATTCCCACACTGTAAGGTGCACTGTAATACAATTTTAATTATTTTATTTATTTATTTATTTGCAGTTGGTTTACCAGGATAGTCCATTGGGCCAAAAGAACCCGTTTTCAATGGAGTCCTGGGGAGAAAAGCTCCAAAAAAGGCAGATTAGGTATATACAAAGATTGTTACTAAAAATTATACAAAAGTACAAGATAAAACATTTATGCTCAAAATTTACAAGCATTCAAAACAATACAATATAATGAGGATTAATGTGAGGTAAATATGATGAGACAGTGATGATGTTTTACAATATAGAGTGGTTTTTCAGTAGGCACATAAGATTTGTTAGGTAAAGTGAAGTAATCGTGTTTATGAGTGGTGAGAGCAAGAACATTCCCATTGGGACTTTAGATGTGTATGAAGAGATTTTTTGAACATGTGCTGGTTGGAGGTGGTGCGTATGGATGGTGGGAGTGAGTTCCAAAGGCGGGCTAGGTTAAAGGATAGTAAGTGTTTGCCTGGGGGATGGGATGGTTTATGAACTTCTAGTAGGTTTTGATTGTTAGATCTTGACTCTATTTGGTAGGTGCATTTTAAAGGCAGAAGACAGGGAGGGACAAAGAGAGGGGCTGAGAATGAGCTTATGAGCTAAAGTCAGTTGTATATATGTGAGGTGATTACGTAGTTCAAGCCAATTTAGTTTTAGGAGAGAGGAACAGTGATGGGTGGATGATCTATGGCTGTTAGCGAATTTGGCAATTTTATTATAGCAAGAAGAAAGTTGTTTTTTTAGAGAGGTCTGCAGATTAGTTAGCAATGGAGCCCCATAGAGGAGGGAGGGGATAAGAAAGGAGGAAGCGAGAGTGATTTTGGAGGAGCTTGTAAGGTACCGATTCTGCCGGTAGAGCATACCTAGTTTTTGATGGGTTTTTTTAATATTTAGTTGTAGATGGGAATTGAAATTGAGCCGATTGTCAATTTATACACCAAGTAACTTGGTTTCAGACACCAGTTTCAGGGGTGAGTTATCTTGGCTTGTGATAGAGAAGGTGTTTATGTCTAAGTAAGTAGTTTTAGAGGGGGTAAATACCATTAGCTTTGTTTTGGAGGCATTGAGTGCTTAGTGATTTATTTTCATCCAATGTTCTGTAATTGAAAAAGCTTCTTGAGTAAGTTTTTGAAGCAAGGAGGAAGAGGTGGCAGAGCAGATAATGGTAGAATCATCTGCATATTGGATGATGTTAGCGAATGGAATGGATTTGTGGAAATCATTTATAAATATATTAAAAAGAATTACTTCTTTCATTCACTTTTCATGCATTTTACACAAACTGACCAATACAATACATCCCACATTAATGTATTTCAGAATGAATATAAAAGGACAAGAACTGTTATAGCTAGACAGGAAGCACAGTTAGTAGAGACACTCATTCCAGACACGTGCTCAACTGCTCCATAGGTGATGTCATACATTACAGCTCACACAACCACATTCTTTTTCCCCATAGATACAAAAAAACATCGAACCATTTTCGAAGGTCAAAATTAAGAGGTAACACTGTCAACATGTCATAAAATGAAGAGATGTTTAAAGGAATACATTTTGTGCCTCATAGTACCACAGACACTTAACATGTTTACCAGAACTGCAACTAGGTTATCTGGTGCCCTGTGCATTTCGTCTATCACCCCCTTCAAATCTAAGTTAAGCAAAAAAAAAAAAAAAGGGGTCCCTTCAACATCAAGGACAAAAAAATCCTCTCTCTCAAAATTGAGGAGACTGCAAAAATGCTCTTCCATTATAAAAATGTAGCAAAGTGCTTACAATAAATGGGTCAAAAAGCTAGTTAAAGTTAAGACACCAGACACAGTGTTGCAGCATTTTGGCCATGACCACAAATACAGTACAAGCATTTATTTTTTGAATGTTAGTACTGCAATCCTACTGGCGGCCATGGTGATGCAGCGGTTAGCATTGCCACCTCACAGCAAGAGGTTCTCCAGTTCAATCCTCGGCTGGGGTGCCTTCTGTGTGGAGTCTGCATGTCCTCCCTGTGGGTTTCTTCCCACATCCCAAAGACATGCTGTAGGTGGACTGGATACTCTAAACTGGCTCCAAGCATGAGTGCGTGTGTGCCTTCTGTGGAAGGTTGGGTGCCGGGCTGGCAACTCGACACCGGAAAAACTTCACTGCCAATCATGAGCAGACAGGTGATCTGCTGTGGCGACCCTTAACCGTGAAAAGCCAGAAGTAGTAGTAGCAGTAGTACTGCAATCCCACACCACTGGCAAATGCTGATTATGCCTCCTAACACTTCATGTTCGGGGCAGCAGCCTCTTCCCCACACCCTAGCTAAGCCTCTGAACTTCAGTATCACCTGAAGCTTAACTATGTATTATAAGCTTTGGCAACTTTCCATTTCAACCTTTTTACATACAGAAGAAAAACAGCAGCACAATGTGACCTGGGAAATGAAGCCTGAAGTTTGTCCTGAAGTATCAGAAATAGAAGAAACATTTACCAGGTGAGTCTTTACTGCTAGCTGTGACCTCTCAGTTACAGAAACATAAAGTTAAAGGTTATTGTCATCAGCATCATGCAAAAGTGGAATAAGTTTTAGTATATCTACTTCTCTCACAAGTGAGTTGTAACAAAAAATATTAGGCTATTATCTGCACAAAAGAACAAGTTCATCATAACTAACAGGCATTTAAACAAGTGTTACAAGGCTATATGATATGTAAATATTTCAGTTCACCTTTGCACCCGAGATAGTTATTAAATACTCAGGGGTATTAATGATCCAACTATCACAAGACATGTCTTACTAAATAAAATGGGTGTTCCAGTATAGTCTAATGCAACAGCACTGGCAGGATCTCAAAAAAAATAGAAACCCTGTTCTCTTCTGCATTCAATAACAATTGCAGGAACAGCTAATGTTCTCTTGCACTTCTGTTCAAACTTGATACATTCATCATACTACAGAAGGACAATATGACATGAAAAAAACTGGTAGGAGACAGAATAGAAAATTGCATTATTATAAGTTGGAGTCTGCGGCAGGAGGGGTTACAGCACATACTGTAGCATAAATGCCCGAGGACAGTCCTTGACAGAGAAGGGTCGGTAATACAGAGCATATTATAAAGGGCAAAGGTTCTTAACAGGCATGTTGGACATTTCCCACAACAGGTTTCAAATAATGGATAATTATATGCAAAAGTACACTGACACATGTAAATGACCATTAATATGACTGTGAAACAATATTTTTTAAAGTGAAATAAAACCATCAATTTGCAGCAACACAAGCTATAAATCATGAAGATGGTCACTCAGACTACACAACTAAAATCATTTGCACCCACTAATCTTTTGTGACAATCATAGAGGGGGCCAGCACAATTCCCTCCAATGGAGCAGCCACCTTACAAAACTATGCTGATCAGCATAATGAACATGCTGCAAATGCATATGGCGCATAGTCAAAATGTTAGAAGAGAACTCCAAGAAAATAATTACTACATTACTGAGGACAGACTATTTTATAGACATGCACACACCTATCTATAACTACATATGCAATTGTCTGTGTGTGTGCATGTGTGGAGATACATCTCCACACAGACATACAAATAAAATATTTGTGTGTGCACAGGGAGAAAGAGAGGGATAAGAATGACAAGTAGAATTACCAGTGGACACAGTAAGAAGTAGGAACATAAGATGTTGAAATCACCAACACTATGCATATCCTTTCATTGGGGAAGTACTGGTCACTGTGTGAATAATGAACAGCCAAGTTACTACTACACTACTGCAACTAAACCAAAACAAAAAAAAAAACAACTGTCCATCACCCATAAAATTTTGTGCAACATAAACTAGTTAATGCACTGAAGGATCATCTCAGACTCTTCACATTACTACTCTTCAGCTCCAGGTCAAACCAACACCATGCACTGAAAATGCTTGTTGCTTATTATATTAGATGTATTCTTTAAAAATCAAGTACAATAAGCTTTGTACTATGTGTATGACTAATTGGAACAAATTACAGTCTATAATACCAAACACTGGTGTCCATCTTCAAGGTGTTGATCAACAGAACTGTATGCATTCATTTTAATAAATTAAAATATGCTCAATGTTTAACCTATGTTATAAGCATGAAGTCAGCAATGGTGAAATGACTTAGAGGCAAAGCAAAGCCATTTCACTGTCAATGATTTCAGCTGTCATTGTTACTAAACAATGAAAAATGCCTCATCACCCACTAAAATAATAAAGGTTGTCAATTGACACTCCTCACACATGAAAAAAACTTTGCTAAAGTGCCACTACAAGAATACTGAAACACTTGCTAAGGCACTGCACAGGTTTGTGTCATATTGATACACTTGCCATATAAAGTAGTTTTCCAGAAAAGGAAAGTTATTTAATTATCCTACTGAAACATCAGAACAGAAAAATCACAACACACACTGGTTTTGAAAATTCTAATACTCTCTTGGTAAATAAATAAAACAAGCTCACACATGTATCACTATAGGTACTATTTGTAAATGAATTAAAACATCTCCATCCCTCCTAACATTCTATTACCAATGTAGTGAACATTTAATATTGACAAATGCTTATTACAGTTTATAATGGTAGCTTGCAAAACTACTTCTATTGATGGGGCATCTAACAGTTCTCTTTGCCCCATTCCATATTCTCTGTGAAGGAGAGAGACCAGGAAAATTTTAGCAATGGTTTTAGTGCCTGAAATTTAATATGATCATCTCCAGAACAGATTCAGAAAGTTATAAGGAACTGAGGTATTTTTAATGTCTTCTATCCACATTCTCTCTCTCATCTTATTGGAAACTGTCTAGAATTCAAGTTATCTGTGTAAAGAATTACTTTCAGCACTTGTAGTCTTATTTTCCAGTCAAATAACCCATGTCTTCAAATTGCCTTCTTCCATAAGTTCGTTTCTTCCTCAATAAACTTCTAGAACTTTCATTACACATGACCTAGTGTTGGTGCTAAAATGTCTTCACAGTTCACAATCCAAGTTCTACGCCCCTAAGCAAATTCAAAAATTGATGTGAAAGTCTCCAGGAAGGAAATGTCTGCCACAATTGCATGAATTTGTGGCTTTCTGTGTGAGTCCACTACATACATAGTTTGCTTATATGGTATTCTGCAGGTAAAGACAACTTGAAAAAACAATGTGCAAAATATAAAATGTCAAACTGGCAGGAACTATGAAAACAAAGTACTGTAAACATCATAAAAATGGTTTTGATTGGGGGAAAAATCTAGTGAAAGATGAAAAAAGTTATATCTTGCCATAACGTTCCATCGGAGTTGTCCATTTTAATCTGTCATCAGCATGTGGGTTCAGTTCTGATCTTTTAGAACCAACCTAACCTTTTCTATAGCTCGTGGTTTCAAAAAAAAAAAAAACCTCTCTAGCACATCCCTTACCCATAATGCTTAGGGAAGACTACCTTAGATCGAGTTTACTGATAAGTGAATGAAAGATGTAAAAATAAATGAAGGGAGACCATATCTGGAGTAGAATGATTTTCCAAAAAGAAAAATCTCAGGTGAACGCCCGTTCTTCCAGGAAATCTGGCAGGGGGAAGGAGGGAGGGGAGTTGATGAAGATGGATAATACAGATGGATTGTTATGGTAAGACAACTTCATTTGAAGTTGTCAATCTTCATTCTGCCAAACTGTGGGACAGCGTCCCCAGCTAATTAGAATCCTGGGTGGACTCAAAGGAGGATATTCCTGAGCACCACTGAACCAAATGATGTTGTTCCCCTACAGACCAGCTCTAACTTGTAATGAGTAACAAAAAATATATGGGGAGATGCCCAAGTTGCAGCTGCACAGATGTCATCCATGGATGCTCTCGAATGTAAGACGGAAGTACCCACTGCTCTAGTTGAATGCATTTTCAAGTGTACAAGCACAGAAATACCCCTTGTCCTATAAACAAAAGAGATTCAATCTGAAATCCACTTAGTTAGGGTTACTTTTGTTCACACATTGTCCTAATTTATGTGAAAAAGAAACAAACAGCTGTTCGGACTTCCTGATGACCTTGGTCCTGTCAAGGTAGAATCTTACTTGTGTGTGAACTAACAGATGCAATGAGTACTCGCCCTTGTTACAAAAATCTGGGAAAAACACTGGAAGGTTAATGCATTTATTAAGGTTAGTGTCCAAAACTACCTTGGGTATTAAGGAGGGGTTGTTTCTGAAAGAAACTATCCTTATGGAAAATCAAATATGGTGGTCTAGAAATTCTTGAATTTCCAAAATTTGACTAGCACAGGTGATGGCAACCAAAAGGATAGCTTTCCAGGATAGAAATTTTAGATCACACCTACAGGCCAGCTCAAAGAGGGATTGTGTTAGAGCATGCAGTATCAAGGTAAGCTGCCAAGGAGTAGGATCTTTGTAAGGGGGATTTAGGAGGAGTGCATCTTTTAAAAGACTTCACAAAGCCTATGTGAAGAGATGGATGATCCATGGAAACCACTGTGGAAATTAGAAATGATTGCCAGTTGGACTTTAAGCGCCATCACTGAAAATGGAAGCTAGAAAATTAAGGTGATGTAGAGAGGCCCAATGAATGAATCTTTTCCATTTACTTGCATAAAGTTTACATGTAAATGGTTTATGAAATGATAAAACTATGCATCTGACTGGGGTAGAGGGCATATCATGCCTGGCCACCAATGGAATTGGAGAAATCAAGCTGTCAAGCTTGAGTGGTGCAATGTCTGGGTGACTGATGCCTGTTGATCCTGAATCCAAGGTTGTTGTACCAGATGAGGCCAAAGGAAGGGGAACCAAATTTGCTGAGGTCAAAAGGGGGCAATGAGGATGACTTAGTGGGGTCAGAGGAAAGGCATAAAAGAGACCAAGTGGCCAATTGTGAAGAAGAGAGTCCCCTCATAATCCCCCCCCTTCTGGGGGGATGACGGCAAAGTAGCTGCTGCATTTGTTGTTCAGAGGGGAGGCAAAAAGGTCACATCAAGGGCTGGCCCCATGTGTGAAATATCCTTTCCGAAACTTTTGGAGTGAGGGACCACACGAGGTAAAAGGCTGCACCTGCTCAACCTGTCTGCTATCACATTTGACTTCCCTGGAATATGATTTGCCCACTGCCACAGTCGGAGGGTTTCTCAGCATAAGGGGTAAGATATGGTTCACCAGTTTTCTGATGTACCAGACCAGTGACATCCTGTCTGTCTGAATTGCAATCGTCTCTAGAGATAAGAGTGTGCTGGAGTACTTGCAATGCCAACAGCACTGCTCTCATCTCTAGACCATTTATGTGCAGATTGGCCTCTGATGGAGACCAAGTGCCTTGGACTGTCTTTCTCTGACAGTGCCCCCCTCACCCAAGCTGGGAAGTGTCCATGGTAACTGTGGCCTTGGGCTGGGGGAATGAATGGATGCCCTTGTAAGGCTTCTTTTGAGGAATCCACCATAAGAGATATCGGTTGCACGTGTTGGTGATTAAGACATGCACAGAAAAGGGATGCTAAAAGATGGACCACTGAGCTGCAAGAAGTCACTGTAAAATCCTCATGTGAAACCTGACTAGGGGAACAAGAGTTATGGCAGCAGCCACTGATCCTAATGCTTGAAAAGTACTAGTCATGCTGGAACTCTTTCTTTCTACTAGTATACAGACCTGATTCTGGACAGTTTCCAATTGGAAGGAAGGGAGGCAATGGAGGTTCGTGTCCAATACAGCTCCTATGAAAGTTAGGCTTTGGGCTTGTTCCAGCGAGGATTTTTCGAAGTTGATTGCAATGGTCGCATACTTGTAAGACTGTTAGTAGTAGCTGACTGGTAGTAGAGGAAATAAGCCAGCTGTCCAAGTAAGACATAAGAAATACCCAGAATTCTTGCAATCGTAAGTAAGCTGCTACTATTGCCATGCATTTAGTGAACACCCTGGGGGCTGTGGTGAGACCAAAAGGGTAGAACTCTGAATTGGTAATGATAGTCTCCCATCCAGAAGAGAAGGAATCTTTCAGGTATGTCTGTCCATTTTTATGGGGTAGTACGCTTCCTGAAGCTCTATAGAGCACATCCACTCATCCTTTCCTAATAACGAAGAATGGACTGACCTGTGACCATCCAGAATTTGGTTTTCTAACAGATTTGTTCAGTTTGCTGAGATCCAAAATTGGTCTCTAGTCCCCTGTCTTTTTCAGCACTAAAAAGAATCTGGAGTAAAACTTGGAATATATTTGGTCTGGTGGGACTTCTTGGATGAGTCTTTTCTGGCAGCTTTTGAATGTGAATGGCTGCTCATTCCCTCTCATTGGGTGGAACATGAGGGAATTTCTTTGAATAGAGAGGAGGAAGGGAAAAGGGAATTATAAAGCCACTGGAAATGATTCTCTGCACCCAAGTATCAGTGGCAATTTCTTGCCAGGCTTTTAGATGCAGGGATATCTGCCCCAGATTGTCTCTAGAGGTGGACAATCGAGCCTCAGTTTAGAAACAATGGAAGGGTTTCCCAAAGAAGAAACCCTGATGTTGTGGGCAACCTCTGGCATGAGGGTGGTCCCTCTACCCCACTGGAACCTTCACCAGGTGTAGTCTCGGAAAACCCTTGGGATTTTCTGAGCCACATTTTTCCTGTTCCTTGTTTCCTAGAGATGGACCTCTGAGGAGTGGAAAAACATACTCCTACAGCAGACTTAAATAGACTAACAGTTGGTCCAAAAAGGAAGAGCAGTGAAAAGCTGCACTACAAATGAGTACTTGAAGAGCTCCGCAAAATTGTACAAACACATCCAGGTGTGCCTCCTTATGGAAATACCTGAACCTGCTGTTCTTGTCGTTCCTTTAGCTGCATGTGAAATGAGCCACATGGAAGAATTAGAAGTGGAAGTCAGAGTAGCCAACTGAGAGGTGACAGATTCTCGTACCGCCTCAAACAGCTCCAGAAAGAGCATCTGTTGGCTCCTTTATTAGACCTCTCTGTAATCTAGTAAAATATGCCAGGTAATTCAAAGACAGTAGGACAAAAGTCGAAGTGTAAAATCGCTTCCAGACTCTATCCATAGTCTGACTCCTTTGGGGGGGGGGTGGATAGAGGAACCTTCCTCCACTAGCTCCTTTTTAGTGGCCACTGCTACCACAATGGCATCTACAGGAACTCCCTTTGTCCAGAAAGGCTTATCCCCCCAGGGCTGTGATAATTTTGTCTGGTCTCTTGGGAATTGCTTCAGTGGTGTCAGAGGTCTTCCACACCTAATGAGAGATCAACTCTATGAACTCACTGGTGGGTGGAGACACCCGGGAAGTAGATGGATAGCTATTGAAACCCTGTAGGTACACTGATTCCTTGGCTGAAGGGTTCAGGGACTTCCAACCACTTCTCTGTGCTTGAGGATGTCCATGATGTCTCCAAAGGAGATATTAGCAGGTAATCTGAGGACCCTCTACCTCATTGAAATCCATGTCTTCTGCAATGGACTCCTCAAGGGGAACATCTGGGGATGTTTTGGAAGAAGGGGAACCCTGCTGGGTAACCTGAGGCTGCAGTACCCGGTGACCCGGTGCAGGGGCTGGTTTATGCTCCAGGCTCGAAACAGTCACGGACAAAGGCTCCAAGGAGCTCTGAGGAGGAAGAACCAACCTGGTACTAGAAGTAGCCAACACCCTCTTCATGTACTCAAAGGCTGTCTCACCAGAATATAAAAGGTGCTCCGGGACCGAAAGGGAGGACCTCGGCACCAAAGCCCCTCCCTGTACCAATGAGGTCCCCCTCGAGACCAAAGTCAGACCTGAACATGTCCATGTCGATTCACCAAGACACTGAGATGACGCCGATAAGGGAGCAGACCTCAACAATTCAGAACTCAGTGTCAACCTGCAGCCCCAACAGGACTCCAGTTCCAACACAACTGAAGTACATACGGCAATAGTTTGTTCAGAAGAAAAGCTTGGAACACATATGGTCAGTTTTGGAAAACTTGGGAACAGAGGACTCTAAAGTACCTGTTGAGGTCAGAGGAGGAGGAGATATGGAGGGGGGAGTAGCATGCCTGTCCTGAAGTGGTGGGAAGCGATGGAGTGCCTGACATGCCTTGGGTACAAAGTATTTTCATCATGAACTTCTCTACGTTGTCTTCGGTCAGACTCCAGAACAATGGACAGAGACCACAGAGGAAGACTTTTGTTTGTCCAGGAATGGAAATGGTGGCCTGTGAGCAAAGGGGTTCAGTGAAGGGGAATACAGAGTCCTAGGTATTGGAGTAAAGGAAGATGCCAACTGTTCTGGTGCTGACAGAGCCGGGACTGAGGAAGCAGACATTGGTTCTGAAGCATGCTTCAGGATTTGGAAGCCGGTTCTGATGTCATCTTTTTGGGCTCTGTACTCCAAACTGAGGCACAGCATTTCTTCGCCTCCAAGGATCTAGACGAGGAGGAAGAAGCATAATTATGTCCAGATGTGTTTAGTCTTGACCTGAACTGGAGATCCAGATATGGCCTCGCCAAAAGAGGAGACAAGTAGGCCTTTCAGAATGAGTTTATTCTTTCTATCAACGCTCAGTGACTGAAAGCTTGGCAGACAAAGCAGTCCTGCTGCAAATGTAAGGACCCAAGCAATATATGCATAATGAATGCTGGAATGAAAAAGGAATTTTATGACCACATTTCATACATTTTTTTAAAACCAGCTAGAGCCTTCCCTTTATCTACCATTTACGTGTGGTCAGCGACAGCAACACACACACAGAGAAGAGGAAGATACCACACCCACAAGAAAAACAACAGGGGACAGAACGATTAAAACTTCTTTTTTAAAGGAAAAAACAGTTACCAACAATGGTAACAGAAAACTTATCTACCGGTAAGAGAGGTGGGTAACAGATACCAGCAATAGTAAGTACAGCTACCCAATGGTAGACAAAGGGAGAAAAAGTAAAAGAATGGAAGAAAATTCACCTAAAAAATGGCTGAAATGTATTTAGAAGGTGCAACAGACCAATAAAAGGCCTGAATAAGAAGTGATGTACTCACCATAATGTTCCATCTGAGTAGGTGGCTTCATTTGTCTGCAACCTTTGGGTCTTGGATCCGATATCGGATCTAAGCCGGCAACTTATTATACAGCTATGAATCCGAGCTCCTAGCTCCCCCCTCACCCATAATCCCCTGCCAACCCCAAATGACCTCAGATCAAGTTTGCCCTCCTACATATACCTGGAGAGGTATCCCAACAGGAAAAAGCAGGATAATACAAACAAAACTAACTTCTGAAGGCCAGGGGGAAGGGGGGGGGATGGCTGCAGACAAATGAAGCCACCTACTCAGATCGAACGTTATGGTGAGTACATAACTTCTTAATCTGGAGTAGGGACTTCATTTGTCAGCAACCTTTGGGACAGAGTCCCCAGCTTCCTGAATCTTGGGCAGCCATCATGGAAGGATGTTCCAGAGCACTGCAGAGCCAAAGGATGCTCTCCCTCTGGAAATGACGTCCAGTTTGTAGTGGTTGATAAAGGTATGAGATGAGGCCCAAGTGGCTGCCGAGCAAATATCATCCAAGAGAACTCTAGATCTAAAGGCAGCAGAAGTAGATATGGAGCGAGCGGAATGTGCACAGACTCCCTGAGGTGCGGGCCTCCCAGAAGCTTCATAAACTAGAATACATTGGGAAATCCAGCGTGATAAGGTGACCTTCGAAACGGCTTTACCCAAACTGAATCTGGCAAAGGAAATGAACAGCTGATCGGATTGTCTGTGACCAGCAGTCCTGTGAATATAGAAACGCAGCTGCCTGTGCACATCTAAAGAATGCAGCTTGTACTCTCCTTTATTTTGATAATTAGGAAAGAAAACTGGTAGGTTGATGGACTGATTGATATTGGTTTCTGAGGCCACTTTGGGTAGGAAGGAGGGATTGGTCCTGAGGTACAGTCTATCTTGATGAAAAACCAAGTAAGGGGGTTTCACAGAAAAAGCTTGAAGTTCCGAAACTCTTTTCGCTGAAGTGATGGCTACCAGAATGCTGTTTTCCAAGACAGATATTTAAGTTCAGCCGAGGCAGCTGGTTTAAAGGGAGAAGCAGTCAAGGCTTGAAGAACTAGTGATAGATCCCAAGGGGGTACGGCTTCTTTGACAGGGGGCCTGAGCAGAAAAGTACCCTTGAGGAAGGTTTTACATAGTTTAGCTGACATCAAAGGACCTGTCTCATGTCCCACATGGTAATGAGAGATGGCTGCCAATTGTACCTTGACTGTCGAACAGCTAGCCCCTTGCTGAAAAAGTCCGGTGAGGAAGTCCAACACGGACGTTAACGGAGCAGTGAAGGGGTCCAAATTATGATGTTCCGCGCAGACGGAAAAGCGCCTCCATTTACTGCGGTACTCTTTCCTGGTGGAAGGTTTATGCGCTGCCACCAAGATGGCTTTGACTGGTGAAGAGATGCCGGGAGTCCTGATTAAGGGAGGAACTGGAGCAGCCAAGCTGTCAGCTGCAGGTTGTCCAGATTCGGGGTTGGTAAGCATGATGGATGGGATATTAGATCCGGGCTGGGATCCAGAATGCAGGGAGGATTCACCAAGTGAGATCACAGGTAAGGAAACCAAGTTTGCCGAGGCCAGAATGGGGTAATGAGGATTATTCTGTGCCCCAACCGAGAGGCTTTCTGTAAGAGCTTTAGCATCAGGGGTAGAGGAGGATAGGCATAAAGTAGACCGGGCGGCCAAGCATGCACTAGGGCATCTCTCGGGGCTTCCCCTGGTGGGGGAATCAGAGCGAAGAAGCTGTCGCATTTCGTATTTGAGGGAGAGGCAAAGAGATTGCAGCAGGATTGCCCCCATTTTGCAAATATCCGCTTCGCTACCCGGGGGTTGAGAGACCACTCGTAAGAGGAAAGAATGGTGCAGCTGAGTTTGTCCACCAGAATGTTGGCCCGTCCCGGAATGTGCGTTGCGATCAGAAAGCGGTTGGTGGAGATTGCCCATTCCCACACCTTCATGGCCTCTCGGCAGAGAGGGTAAGACCTGGTTCCCCCGTTTGTTGATGTACCAGATAACTGACATGTTGTCCATCTGTATCGCAATAGTTCCTACGGGGAGAAGGTTCTGAAGTGCTTGCAACGCTAACAGCACCACCCTCATCTCCAGAACATTGATATGCAGGGAGGTCTCTGTGTCGCTCCATGTGCTTTGGACTGTTCTGCCTGAGCAATGCCCCCCCCACCCGAGGCGAGAAGCGTCCGTGGTCACCGTTACGAGAGGAGGTGGAGCGCAGAAGTGTCGGGCTGTATGGAGGTCTGGGGACTGGAGCCACCATAACAGGGCCCTCCTGCAAGCCTTGCTGATAGAGATAGGGTGATTGAAAGGAAGAAGCTGAAAGGACCATTGTACTTGGAGGGTCCACTGTAGTACCCTCATATTTAGACGAGCGCATGGAAGAAGCGTTATTGCCGCTGCCATGGAGCCCAGTGCCCTCAGGATCAATTCTGCCGGTGGAGCTTCTGATTGGAGGATGGACCGCACATGAAGTCTCAGATTCTGTAGTCGTTCCGAAGTGAGGTAGGCTCACAGACTTCTCTATCCAATCTGGCCCCTATGAACTCTATCACTTGCGTCGGTGCAAGGGAGGATTTGTCCGTATTGATCGTGATGCCTAACTGGGGGGCTAGGCAGAGAAAAAAGTCTCTGGCTGAGCAGAGTAGATGCCTTGTTGGGGCGGTCAGGAGCCAGTCTTCCAGGTACGGGAAGACCTGCATTCCCTGGAATCTCAGGTGGGCCGCTATCACTGCTAAAACTTTGGTGAACACCCTGGAGGCTGTGGTGAGGCCAAAGGGAAGGACCCTGAACTGAGTGGCTAGCCAGCCACAAGCGGAGAAACCTCCTGGATCGTCTGTCCATTAAAATGTGGTAGTACACATCCTTGAGGTCTATTGAGCACATCAAGTCGTTCTCCCGCAAGAGGGGGAGAATGGATTGAAGAGTGACCATTCGGAATTTTTCCTTGGTTACCGACAAGTTCAAGAGGGAAAGGTCTAGAATTGGTCTCAAGTCCCCCGTCTTTTTTGGCACCAGAAAAAACCCTAATCCGAGCTGGTCTGGGGGGACGGGTTGGATGGCACTTTTTTCTAGCAGCTGCTGGATTTCTGTGGCTGCAGCCTCCCTCTGACTGGGTGGTACATTGGGGAGGTTCCTGAGTCTGGGGACATGTTGCATTGGGATTTTGTAACCTCTGGATATGATCCAAAGCACCCAGCGGTCTGACGTGATGGACTCCCATGCCACCAGATGCCTCGATAAGCGCCCCCCCCCCGACTGCCTCCAGAGTTGAGCAGTCGGGCAACCCTTCAGGGTTGTTGCATGCGCTGATCAGAGAAAGATTCTCTGGACCCAAAGTTTCTTGGGGCTCCTCTGCCTCTAGGGCGGCGTCCTCCCTGTCCTCCTCTGCCACTGAAGGACTGGTTGTCCGGAGAAGGTTGGGAATGTTGCGATTTCCGGAACCACATCTTATTCTGTCCCTTTTGGTTACTGGCGAAGGACCTCTGGGGAGCAGAGAAGCGGACTCCGATGGCAGACGTCTTCCCATCCTTCTCGCTCCGGACAAGTGTCTCACGAACGGTCTTGCCAAACAAGGCAGAACCATCAAAGGGGGCATTCGCAAAGGACGCCTTAAAGGGCTCTGCAAAGTCACAATGTCGGAGCCAGGCCTGACGTCTCATAACTAGGCCCGCTCTGCTAGCTCTAGCGGCTCCCTCAGTGGCGTGGGACAACAGCCACATAGAGGTGTTGGAAATAGATCTTAGAGTGGCCATACGAGTGGAGTAAAACTGCTTGTCCTCTGCCGACATGGACTCTGGGGGGGGGGGGAAGCAGCGCATTCTTTAATAAGATCTCGCTGCATCCTGATGACATGTGCCGTGTAGTTCAGGGACCATACTGAGAAGATTGCTGAACTAAATACCCGCTTCCCAAGGCGATCCATCGAGCGGGACTCCTTGCTCGGTGGATGGACCGAGGGGCTCTCCTGAGCTAGTTCCCTCTTAGTGGCTGCCGCCATCAACATGGCATCTACGGGGGGACTCTTGCTTCAGTGGGACCGGTCTGCGGGGGGCTCAAAATCCTATCCAGGCATTTAGGGACTGGCTCCACAGTGTCCGGCTCCTTCCACGCCCTGGTGGTAATAAGGTCCACCAGGGGGTTGGCCGGAGGGGACACCCAAGAGGTAGACGGGCCTGCTTCGAATGCCTCCAGAAACACGGACTTGGAGTAAGTCTTGGGGGCAGACCACCCCCCCTTATCCTGAGCATTTCCATGATGTCTCCAAAGGAGACATCCTCAGGGGGTGACCTTAGGGAGCCTTCCCCTTCATCCAAGTCCATGTCCTCTGTTAAGGACTCGGGGGAGTCCACGTGCCTCCTCTTACACTTATGCTTGTGAGGCACTTCCATGGGGGGGGGCTGTCCGAGGAGGTCTCACCAGCAATATCCTGTTCCAATGGAACAACCTGGGACATCAAAGCAGGCTGTCCCTGTGGCCAGGTGATGGAAGTCTGACCCAGCAGACAGGGAGTGAAGGGTGAAGACAAGGGCTGGGGGTCCGGATGCTCTCGACAGAGCCCTCTCCACTACATCGAAGGCAGAGGGGGAGCAGCTCTCCCTGGGCTCCAAAAGCAGACTCCCACTCGGATCCGATAAAGGGATTGGAACCAGCGTCAAGACAGTCGAATCCGAGGGACCAGTGTGCTCTGACCTGGACGGAGCCGAAGGCACACTGAATCCCTCGGATCTGAAGCTCGGCCCACGGCTCCGAGAGGTCGGATCAGACGATGGAACCGACAGACTCGAGGGCAGGGTCGGATCCGAAGTATCCAGTACTGTCGGCGCCGACCCACCCCCCGGCTCCAACGCTGCCCGGCTCCAAGCGCTCCGGACCCGGGAAGCGGGTCAGAGAAGGAACTATCGGAGCAAAAAAGGGTGTCGAGCTCCCCCCCCGTAGAGGGGGGGGAGGCAAGAGCACTCCCATCTGCAGCTGGGCCTGGAGGAACCTTCTCATCATCCGGTCGAAGTCTGCATCAGACAGGCTGTAGGTGGATCTCGACGAGGCCACCGAGGCAGGCCTGAAATGCCGCCTCAATGACCTCGACAGAGATCGGGTCTCCTCCTCCTCGGATCCCAGGGAGAAGCAAGATGATCACAGCCAAGGAGGAGGAGACCTGGAAGCTGTGGAGGGAGAAGCCCGCTTAGATGGGGGGGCCGAAGCGGAGGCCTCGGCCCGCTGCTTGTGGTGCTTCTCCTTCCGTTTCTCCCTCCTGGCCTCCCTGGCCTCCAGCGCCTTAGCGGGAGTTTGAATCCCGGCCGGGGAAAGGGGGGCAGGAGTGGCCACCACCACAGGCTGAGGAGGTGCCATGGGAGTAGCGGAGGCCGAAGCCGAATCCAGGGACAGAAGTCCCGCCAGGACCAGCTTCGACCTCCGCTCCTTCAGTGCCCTGGGGTTGAACGCTGCACAAATGGTACATCCCGAGGACAGGTGTTCAACCCCAAGGCACCGAACACACCGAGTGTGGCCATCTGCCGAAGAGAGCTTATGGCCACACTCGGTGCACATGGAGAAGATGGGTTTTGGGGCCTCTGACATGATAACCCAAACTAAATAAAACTACACAAGCATGCTAGGCTCCAAACACAAGCAACACACACACACTAATGACCAGCAAGGGGAGGGTTAACTCTAAAAATTTAAGAATTAACAAAAAAAAGGGGAAACCTAACGCACACACACTGTTTAAACAATGAAAAAATTACACTAATTTGACCAGAACAGAGTCCCTTATCTGAAAAACGCCAGGAGCTCGATATCCAGCTGTCACACCTAAGAGCGAAAAACTAGATCTGAGGTAATTTGGGGTTGGCAGGGGATTATGGGTGAGGGGAGGAGCTAGGAGCTCTGATCCATAGCTGTATAATAAGTTGCCGGCTCAGATCCGATATCGGATCCAAGACCAAAGGTTGCTGACAAATGAAGTCCCTACTCCAGATATAATATTAGAAGAGAAAAGTATGAAATATTATATAACTTAACTGGTAAGGCTCCAGAGAGAGATTTAAGCTAAAAGTGGCAAACAAGACCTCAGGTAATCAACCCTAAGCATTATGGGTAAGGGATGTACTTGAGAGTTTTTGTGAGTCCATGAGCTACAGAAGCAGCCAAGAAGGTTCCAAAGGATCAGGAGCAAACCCACAGGTTGATGACAGAATGAAGACTGACAATTTCAGATTGACTTGTTACTTAAATAACAAGAAAAACTGTAAGACATGAGTAGAAATCCATTATGTCACCAGCTAACAGAAGTAATCAGCTGTCAGAATACATGACAACCCCAACAAAGGGAGGTTACAGCCACTGCTGAGAAATTCCAGACCACTGAAGCACTTTCAGAAAGAGAACCCTCAGCGGCTTTAATTTCTGGCATAGTCTTTCCTGAAGTATTTAATGTTGCCATGATATACATGTGAATAGCATCTTCATTTCAAAAGACTAAACATGGAAAGAAACATTTTAAACTGGGTCAATTAATGGTTTAATCATAATACTTGATTTACAGATACCAAATGATACAAACATTGAGAATGCTTCAATATGTACATACAACAAATGATAAAGGTTAATGACAAAAGAATACAATCAGGTGGTGTTAAACAATTGAAAATAAGTTAGAAAAACTACCAGTGTACATTTCATAAGAATTTCACAGGAAACAAACTTGCTCATACTGCCACAGATATCAGATATGGATTGAAATAAGTGTATGATGCAGAATATGTCCTTGGGTTTTTAAAGTACACACAAATGGTTTACTAAAAAAGAAAATATAATTTTAATCACAGTTCCATTCTCTGTTCCATGCAGATCACATATGAATAATTAGCAGCAACAATTTTAGAGTTTCTGGGGAAAAGGTCCAAAAATTAACACAATATCCTTGATTAAAATTATGTATTTCTTTTAAGGAAGGTATCAAAATGCAAAAAGGTGAATTACTCCATAAGCTTCAACTGCTTATGTTCCTCATGTGCATTTACTAGCTTATTAAATTATGCTGCAAAATAACTTCAAAAATGGAGAATTTGGTGATAAAACTAAGTACGAGTCCAACAAACCAATTACTTTCATACAGTACAACTGTAATGTCACTTTTCTTCTTCAACTCAGTGAACCATTTTCCGATACAACACAGCTTATGCTTTCACTGTGTTACACAAAAGGTATCTGTTAGTGCTGGTGAGCTGAATTTTGTAATCAACTTGGGCAGCCAGAGGACAAGTCAGGTACATATTACTACTTGGAATGAATAGTTAAACAGGCAAGTACTGTAATACAACAAAGCCAAGTAATTTATCCATCACTTTGCCTTCCTTACTGAAGGGACTTGAAGTATGCCACCAAAAAGAAACGTTCCCATGGAATTGCAAAAATAACCTGGTGATTGGTCACATAATGGACAGGTGTTATAGTGACACAGCAGGGGTAAAGAAAGTACAGTTGTGTACACTTACCATAAATGCAGACTTTCAAGTGTATTCACTGTTGCAGTCATTACATTTGGGTTATCTGCTTGCAGGAAGCCCTCAGCCGGCCTGATTATCAAAGTTTTGGGTCCTGCGTCGGTTGCGGTCTCATCTTCCATGATGTCAGGGTTATAAAGCATGCAGCCGATGCCATTACATCAGTTTTTCTTGCCCCAGATGTCAGGTGCCCCCATAATGGGAAGCAATTATCTATAAGGTTACACCTCCAATAAAAGGCAAATACACCAGAAAGCTTAAATACAGTAAAGAAGAGAGGTATAAGTCAATAGAAGTCAGGGGGCTGGAGGGAGGGTAACCAGGACTGCAACAGTGAATACAGTAACATCTATATTTATGGTGAGTGTACACAACTGCACTATGTTCTTCGTGTTTCACTGTTGCAGTCATTACATATGGGTAGATTCCCAAAGCTAAGTAAGGGAGGAGGCAATTAGAGAGCATTAGGACTGCAGTGGCAAAACCAGCTCTTTATTTAGAAAAAAAATTGGCAAGTAGTAACGCTTGGTGAAGGAACGTGTAGAACTCCAAGTAGTAGCTTCTAGGATGTCCCTGGTAGGAACATCTCTGAGAAAAGCTGTAGAAGTAGATGCAGCCCTCGTGGACTGGGATCTTATCCCCTGTGGGTTAGGTTTTCCATGGTGCTTATAGCAGAAATGAATGCAATGGCCTATCAACTTAGAAATGGTTTGCTTTAAAATGGCCTTCCCCTCTGCCCCTGCAACAAAGGCAACTAGCAGCTGTTCAGTTTTCCTGAGAGGCTTATTCTTGTCCAAATAAAGTCTAAGTTGTCTGTGCACGACCAAAGAGTGGAGTATTCATTCTCCTTTGTTCTGTGGATTAGAAAAGAAGGTTGTCAAATGAATGGACTGATTAAGGGCCACGCTGGATACCACCTTGGGCATAAAGAAAGGATTGGTCCAGAGGGACACCCTGTCCACATGGAAGATGAAGTGCTCCACTGCCATGATGGCCTGTAATCCAGACACACTTCTTACTGAAGTGATGGCTAGAAGGAAGGCTGTTTTCCAAGAAAGGAATTTTACTCTGTAGTTGCAGCTGGCTCAAAAGGAGGTAGAGTGAGCATTTCCAATACAAAGTTAAGATCTCAGGCTGGAGTAGGGGCTGTCCTGGGAGGTCTTACATTTTTGGCTCTTCTGAGGAATTGTTTCAGCGGGGGGTGGGCTCAGTATTATAATGTGCTGAAATGGCTGAGGTTATGAATTTTAATAGAAGAGAAGGAAAGGCCCCTGTGAAGCATCTCTGTTAAGTATTGAAGAATATGCTGTAAACTGGGCACTGTTGTGCCTATCCCCTGAGTTTGGCTCCAGGAAAAGAATCTTTTCCACTTTTCAGCATAGGATTTTCTAGTACTAGGCCTCCTTGCCTCCAGAATGACATCTAGCACTTGCTTGCTGAGGGGTGGTATTAAAGAACGCAGGTAATCAGCCAGGCTGCAAGGTTCAGGGTTTGAAGCTGGGGGTGCAGAATCTGGCCCTCCTGCTGGGACAGCAGTGCAGAGGTCTGAAGCAGGTGCCATGGTTCCACACAAGAGGGGTACATCCGTGTTGGCGTGGCCAGTCTGGTGCAATGAGTACTGTCTTTGGTTTGCCCCGTTTGATCCTTAGTAGAACTTTCGAGAGGAGAGACAGAGGGGGAAGGCATAAACTGAGAGGCTTTCCCAGGTGAAGGACATGGCATCCACTTTCCAAACTTGTCTGTGGGGAGTCCTTGTGCAGAATTTGTCCAACTGGTAGTTCTGAGGGGAGGCAAACAGGTCTATCTTTGGGCTCCCCCATTTGTTTCTCAAAATGCGGAATAACTTTGGTTCCCGTTTCCACTCATGTGAGCCCATGACATTTCTGCCTAGGTCGTCTGCCAGTGAATGTAGCTTGCCTGGCAGGAATTGAGCTTGTAGGTGCACTTGGTAGCTCAAGGCTGTGTTCCACAGAGCCATGACTAGTCTACAGAGAGGCTATGAGTGGGTTCCCCTCTGCTTGTTTATGTACACATAACAGTGGTGCTGTCAGTCTTTACTAATAATTGTCCTGGAAGAATGTGGTCCTTGAAGGCTGTCAGAGAATTCTGTACAGCTTACATTTCTTTTTGATTGATATGCAAGTGCATTTGACTCTGGTTCCATTTGCCCTGAATGCTCTGCCCTACCAAGTGAGCCCCTCATGCATAGTCTGATGCATCTGTTAGGGTTTGGGTGGCAGGGGGTAGAGTGAATGGCTGTCCCTTGTTTTGGTGGCAGGCCTCATCCCACCAAAGGAACTTTGTCTTTATACAAGGAATTATAGGAACTGATTCCAGGTCATGAGAATGTTGACAACACAGGCTTTTTAGATATCATTGTAGTTTCCTCATATGCAGTCTTGCATATGGAATTAGTAGGATGCAAGAGGCCATGAACCCCAGGGCTTGTACATTTTTCCTTGCAGATTGCTGGGTCTTTGTGGTCAGTAGTTTGAAGCAGGCTGTCAAACTTGTTTCTCTGGTGTGAGGTAGGCCATCTGGGAAGTTGCATTCAAGCTTGCTCCCAGGAATACAATTTGTTGGCAGGGTACTAGGTGGGATTTCTTTGTTTATGGTGTACCCCTGTGAAGTTAGCGGTTTCTTTACAAATGCCAGATGATTCAATAGTATGTCCAGGCTTTCTGCCTGAATTAGGAAATCGTCCAGGTATGGGTATATTTGAATATTTCTTTGCCTGCAGAATGCAATGACAGGAGCTAGGCACTTTGTGAATACCCTGGGCGTGGTAGATAAGCCAAACGGCAGTGCAGAGAACTGATGGTGCATACAGCCTGCTATGAAGCATAGGTATTTTCTGCAAGATTCCCTTATTGCGATGTGCAGGTAAGCTTCCTTTAAGTCCAATGATGCCAACCAGACATTTTTGCCCAGCATGGGGAGTAGCTGATGAAGAGTTAGTATTTTGAATTTTCGGATTACCAAAAAGGTGTTTAGAATAGACAGGTCCAGAATAGGACACCAGTTGTTGTCTTTTCTGGGTACCAGGAAAAGACTTGATAGTAAAAACCTTGTTCCCATTCCTCTTCTGGGACAGGATGAATAGCCTTGATACTTAGAAGTGAGAACCTGCTGTTGAGCCTCTGCCCACTGATTTAGGGGTAGGTCTGGCCAACCGGTTGGGGTAAGGCATGGAAGTGGAATCTGTATCCTTGGGAAACTATATTTAAAACCCATTTGTCTTGGGTAATGAGTTCCCAGTTTTTTTTGCTTGCGGGGCAATCTTTCCCCTTAAAGGAGCAGTCAGCTGAGCAGAGCTTGGAAGGTTTAAGTTTACGTCATTGTGACAGTTTACCATAGGGGGTGTCTTGCTACTTCCAGCTTTGGAAGTGGGAGCCCCCCACTGCTTAGGCCTGTGAGTAATTTGAGACTGTAGCCTAGGTGGTCTGCTGTTCCTGGGTTTGGACTGAGAAGGCCTGGAAGAGACAGGAAAGGACCAATTCTTAGAAGGCCAATGCCTACTAAATCTGGGAGGCTGTACTTGCAGGAAATCTTTAACAGTTTGCATAAATGTAGCTTTTTCCTCCACCTTTTTAAGTAGTACTTCTGCTCTGTTGCCAAACAGATGGTCTTGGTTTAAGGGGGCATCCAGTAATTTAGCTTTAACATGATCTGGCAATGTTTGCTCCTTAAGCCAAGCCTGCCTTCTAAGAACAGACCCAGTGATAGCAGCCCTGCAAGATGCCTTTATGGACTCAAAACCACACTGCAAAGTATGTTTACCAACTTGTTCAGCAGAATGCATTAAATCCTGTAATTCTTTGTTCTCAGCACATTCAGGAATCAACATCATTTTCTGTTCAAGTAATCCAATAATATGCTGCTGATATTTTAACAAATTAAATTGGCAGTTTAAGGTCCTAATGGTCAAAGTAGCAGAAGTGTATACCTTTTTACCCCATCTGTCCAGGGCCCTGGAATCTCTATCAGAGGGGCTAGGTTTTTGGCAGTAGTAGCCTTAATGCCTCTGGGTCCGTAGTGGGATTCTTAGAGGAACTTGTGAGTCAGGTACACTAATATCTGTCACGTTTCCTGGGAGCTGGAGGTAGTGTGTCTGGGGCCAGGCTAGATTCCAAGAAGGCATTGTCTACAATGTCCAGTACAGGAGGGATAGCTAAAGGCTTGTGCTGAGGTAGGAGTAAGAATTCCCTAAGCCTCTTTTTGGAGTCAGAGTAATCCTGGTTTTACCAGCAGAAATGCTCCCTAAGAGTGTGCAAAGTTTCACCAAAAGAAAAATCTTCTGGAGGGGAAGCAGAGGGTATGGAGTCCTCTACATCAGAATCCTCATAGGTAGATAAGGGCAAATCCTGGTCATCAGAGGAAACAGAACTTTCAGAATCCTGATCAGAAAAATCAGTTCTAGGTCTCTTAGAGGGAGAAGGCTGGCGTCTCCTAATTAAGAGCAATAAGGTCTTCAGCCATTCTTATGTTTTTTAGGAATATGGACCTAACCATGTGGTTTGGACATCTGTTTTCTAGGCGGGGATCGAGTTTTAGACCTTGAAGAAGAAGATGGTGTCGGTTTGATATGCAAGTCAGTAGGCCTGAATACACCCTCAGAAGCTGCCGCCTGCACAGCGGCTCTGGACCCATCCAAGGTAGAGACATCTGCAGGTTCCATAGTTGAAGAAGCATCTTGCGGCATACTGGACTCCAAATGGGTGTCAGTAGAGGGCTGCGAATGTAAAGTAGTGGGTATCAGGGGCTGTGAAAGCACCTGACTACCAGCAAACTGGCGACTAGCTTAACGGAAGAGTCGTCGGCAGCTTTGGACCTATGCGGTCTGTCTTTTACGTTTTTTTCAGAATGTCAGTAGTCGGATGGCTTACTGAAGCCATTTCTGGATAAATAAACTGAGTACCGAAGTAGTTTGATGCAAAAATGAACAGACAACAAATAGTTTGAGGATTGAATAAGGCACAAAACCGACAGCGAGGGACGTCATGGTCTGGGACTAAGCAAGGAATGCAGTACGAATTAAAATCTTTATGAGGTATTTGCTTACCACAAGAAATAAAATTAACTTTTATTGACATCGGTTTAGAGCAAGAAAAAGGATTCCCAATGGGGTACTTAGCTTTTTTTAAGACTTCGGTTCTGAAAGTCGTAAACGAAAATTTCAGGAGTCAGCCGACCGGCACTTGCGAACTGCTTCTGCTTCAGGCACCGCACAGCAAGAAAGACTGATGTAATGGCATTGGCTGCATGCTTTATACCCCTGACTACCAGACGTCATGGAAGATGAGACCGCAACCGACGCAGGACCCAAGACTTTGATAATCAGGCCAGCTGAGGGCTACCTGTAAGCAAATAACCCAAATGTAATGACTGCAACAGTGAAACACGAAAAACATCTGCATGGGCTTGGAGCAGCATATCTGAACTCGAGGGGGCTTTGGAATAAGAAGTTAAAATTAGGCAAAACAAACCCACTAACATTGTGGGATGCATGTCAAGTACCACAGTTGAATTATCTTACGACAAATTTGTGAGAAAAATAAAACAAACCAATACACAAAAAGGAAATCAAACTATTTTATGACATTGTTGATGTTATCACAAATAACAAACATCTAATAAGATAATGAAAATATGCCATTGTAGTGGCTATGTTAAAGTAAGAGAGACTAAGATGTTTTACTCCCATGTAGCTGTCTGCTACCTGGAAAGGTCGTGAGTGCAGAAGGGAATCCCAACCACACTGCTAAAATCTCATTAACAGTACTTTCTGCAGTGGTCTCCGGTCACTCAAACATCCTGAATGTAGTGAAGGTGTGTACTTCTCCAAATTTTTTTTTGATTGTGTGGGTTTCATTAACATTGCTGTAACACTTTACCATAGCAATTAAGGATCACAATGCAAACCTCCATAACAACTGAAGGCATTTATTTGACTGAGAAGCATTGACTTCAAGTTCTCTTCACAAAAGATCAGTGGCAAAAAACAAATGTTATAGGAGGAACAAAGGACAAAGATTAGAGCTAATTTTAAATATTAATGTAATTCACCAAACTTTCATTAAAAAGTTGGAACAAAAATATGTTTTGCAGCATGAGCATGCATTTTCTGAACAAGAGGAGGGATGAAACTCTAATGTCTGGCATTACTAACTCAAATACTCAATGACTTACCATTAAAAGAAGTCACAAGGGAGAGGGCAAAATCAGGAATAGTTGAAGGGACATATTGAGGTTACTTGAACGCACCTCTCCAGCTCTCAACAAGATACTATAGGAAAGGCTTAATTTTGAGAGGATGATACAGTGTTTTCCTCCTTGACCCTAGACTGCAAACAACTACTTAAGCTAATCTAATGAAACAAAGAATGACTCATCAGGGTGCAAGTACAAGTCATGGCATAAGTCAGTTCGCTAGGCAGGAAACATCAACTTGGAAAATGTTTTAAAAAGGGCAGTACTGATAAAGGCAGGCTGGATATGAAGAAATAAAAAAATAGCATATTAAATGGGGAGGGGCAAAGACAAACACTTATCTGAAACAGAACAGGGGAAAAAAAAAGGCAAAAAGGTATTTAAGCAAATGTAGGTAGAAAATACGGTTTTGTAAAAAAAAAAAAAAAAAAAAAAAAAAAAAAAAAAAACTAGGATTACACTTTGGTATACCAAATCAAATCGCTCACTCATTCAACAATAATTTGCTCAAGCTTTAAAGATGAGGTTAAGTCAATATAAATTATACCCTAGCATCATTTAACTATTCCACGGAACAGGCAGGATTACAAAAAAAGGGCTGTATATAGGAAACTTTTCTGGAGTTTGCAAAGTACATTTCAGGGGACAGACCAAACCCTACAACATGGCAAGGCAAGAAAAGCTAATAATATAATGCGTCATTGAGGATCTGTAAAAGAGAATGAAACTTAGGCAAAGATAAATCACCATTTAAGTATGGGATATACCACATATTTAAATAAGCAAGGAAGTAGGAAACAAATGTATTTTTAAACTGTTTACATACCTGGGAATAACATTTAAGTAAATAACAGTCTCTCGAAGGAGATCAGTATTTGATAGGGAAGCAGTAACAGACCACTATATGCTCTCTCTGGGTCTATATTACAAAATCGAAGTTATAGAACTTCGAATACCATACGGTCTGACACCATATGATCGAAGTTGCATAATTTCGAAATTAAAAAAAATAAATAAAAGAAAGGAAGCATACCCTGACAGGTTACAGCAGTGGGATAAGCCCCCCTGCACCCCTTACTACTTAAACATACCAACTCTGAGATTGCACTTTAATGCACTACAGTGCAGAAAGGGAAGATTTCCCTTTCCTACACTGCAGCGCCTCGAAGTTGGCATATTTAAGTGGGCACATGGGAAGTGCAGGGGGCTTGCCCCCTACTTACAGCAAGTAGTTTTCTGTCTTGTTTTAATTTTTTAATTAGGTAGTCAATGTTACTGAACATCGATGATATGGTGTCGACCATATCATATTCAAAGTTCAGTAACTTTGAGCATCTAATATAAACCCGTGCTCTCCACTCAAGCAAATAGCCGGTAATAGAGATCTGGCTGTTCCAGCCTAGTCTAATGCCAGTTCTAAAATAATGAGGTACTGCCACAGTAGTAGGTAGGCAGATGTTATGCTGAAGCCTGATCAAAACACATGGAATAAAAAAAATGTCTACAGAAAAAGTACATCACCTTCTATATACTGAAGATAAAAGTCATATCTCACTATTCTGTGAAGTATTTTGGATTAAAATATTGCTTTGTCCCTAACAGCAACAGCCCTGAACAGAAGATAAAAATTCTGCTAAACATACTACTGCATAGAAACCTAGTGCAACTTCAGACCTTTGGAGGAGGCAACCGAACAAGAATAACATTCGCACAGAAAACCCTCCTATCAGATACAGCCCTTAAGGCAAAGGCAGTTCCATAACTTGCATGCTTCCTTTTGAGATCCAATGCTGTTATAAGTAATCACCTGCATGACAGACAGGGTTTGGTGTCATGCTCCTTAGTGCTTTCCTACCACAGTCTACTAAAGAGAACCCAAGGAGTAGCAAATGGCTATAAAGAGCATCCTATTTTGGGGAAGAGTTGTAAACCTGCTTACTTGAGATATTCTTATTTCTGGAGTAAAAGTAAGCAGTTCTTTACCATCTTAGTAAACTCTGGAAAGGAACACTAGGTTAGGAGAGCAGATTCTGCAACACTGCTTTAAAAGGTTGCCCTAATCATAGTCAAAATGTCTAGGCAGATGCCCTCTGAAACAAACATGTGAAGCTGTCATTCTAATCATGCAGTAAGGATCACTTTTTATTCCCTCCTTCACCTCTCAAACCATCAGCCTGCTGGTGGCTGATCAGCTCTTTCATTCCCCTCGTCCTACCAGCAAGATTAGAACAAGTATTGGTCAAGTATGGAAGAAACATTACCTCCTTTCCATAAGGAGGTGATGCTGCAATGACAAAGCCATAGAGAATTGGTCTACTTGGTGACCGGCTGCCAAAACTCCTCTAAGCAGAAGAGAAAAAATATTCTGTTTCATAGAAGCAGTACAAGCTACATTGTCTTTTCATCTACTTTATATCAGCAGTATACACAAGGGCATGCCTCTGCTGAGCCAGTCAGTGAATGTCCTATCATATCAACCTCTTAATACAAAGTACATTCTGAGGCCACTTTAAAGGAAAAAAAATGTCTGACATTAGTATTTAAAAAGATTGTATTCTGAAAGAATCACAGAGCCCGTAATCTTACAAACATTTGTATTACTTACCAGAAGCAAAGCATTCCATAAAAGAAGCACACACCACTGAAGCTGCAGGTTTGAACAGTGCAGTAAAACTTCAAAATAAAGTCCATATCATAAGCTTGGACATTGGGGTAGGGGTGGGGTTAAATAGGACACTCGTCTTAAAAGATGACTAACAAATCCATTAGAGGGCAATGTTTTACCATCCTGCTGTTTAAGAAATGACGACCTGCAGAAAAAAAAACATTTAACCACAGATCTAAGCATAATTTCAAGCAATGATAAAGTGTTGAATTTTTATTTAGAACATTTACTTACAAGGTAAAGGACTGATCCATTTAAGACCGATTTCAGCTGCTGCCTGGGGCTAACAAACACAATTTAAAGGTGCAAGAAAGGTACTCTAACATGGTCTACCTTAAAGGAGCAAGATTCATGGCATACAAAATAATCTAAATGTTGAAACATTGCCACTATAAAGAAAACATAGTCCTGGTAATTTTCAAGCTGTTAAAAGGACTTGGGATACCTGATCTGACATGCTAAAGCTGACAAAAATTACTTGTTTGAGTCATGTGTGCAAACTTGATGAGATGGCTCAAGACCTTTACCTCATGTCAGCAGACTCTGCTGCACATGATGTGATAGAGGTTGGCTTGTGAAAAGCTGAACCAGGACTGGCTAATATGGGGGTAAACAGATTCACTTCTAGTGGGTCCATCTCAGTATTCTGCAGCACTCCTTGTACTAGAGGAAACTGGGACATTCATACATAAACATCTTCTTTTGCAACAGGAAAATGTATGTAGAACTCCCAATTCTTTGTGCAAAAGAACACAGTTCTGGTAGCCTTGTGTTGTCCTGGTGAACAAACCTATTTTAGGTAACCCCAATCAAAAAAATCTCTCTCAGGACACAGCTGCGGGTCTCTCAGTAAGCTTTCAGATTGTGGCTACAAATGTACTATGCCTCCTCTGTGATAAAAAAGCAGAGCACCCACTACTAGCTTCATAATATCCTTACAGGAGAAACACAAGTGCATGTCATGCTGCTTGCTGATGTAATGCAACATATAACAATGTTAATGGTTTTGATGAAGAAGGTAACCCCCATTCAAGTCCCAAGAACCAGTTACTTCACTACTACACTGACATCCAGAACATTAGTTCTTAAGCTGTAATCAGGTTCTTCGTGTTTGGAATGCATCATGATAGGTCTTCCATGCTTGTAAAGAAAGAACTGACCACTGCGGTTGCCATGACTGGCAGAATGGAAGGAAAGAAGCCTCAAAATTAAATCTTTGAGAAGTAAACCACCAATCTTATTAATTTAACATGGCAAGTAAGCTTTGGACTGCATTTAGCATAGCTGAGATGAAGAATCCCCAGCAAAATCTGTACATTTTATGGAACAAACATCTATTTTGTCAACAGTGGTGTTAAACTTCTATATTTAACTGTCTGACTTTGAATGTTTCTGTACATACTCCTGCACTTACTTTATTAAACGTACATGCAATTTACTGAACACACTTTTTTTTTGTCAGTTTTTGTCTATAAACTTCAACTATATCAAGTGGTAAATTGTCAAACTATTTACAGTGTGTACTCTACAGGAGTGAGATACAGTGGAAACTTTTTTTCACTATACATTTCTTATGTATCGGTTGATGCTCTACAGAATCTTTTCTCTTTGGATACCAGTGGCCGAGTATCAAGATGCTGGTGATTATTCTTCATAACATCTTAAAAGAGAATATTCACCTCACTTTTGATTCTAGCAGCTGCATCATTTTCATGCATCTTTTTTTCTTGGAAAAGAGGGGCCCTGTGTAGGAAAATCAAAGTACAGTTATGTAAGTAAACTCACCACAACAGTAGGTGTTCAAATAGATTGCTGTTACAGTAGTGTAAACCATATGGGTCCTACCCCGCCTGAGACCAGTCAGCTTTCAAAACTTAAAGGTGCCATCCACATGCTCCGCCTATCAGGAGCTCAAAGGGGGGGGGGGTTCCAGATAAAGAAACTATTTCAGAGCATTTTTTGCCTGGGAAGGGAGGCAAAAAACCTGAAACAATGAAGCTAGGAAACAAACTGAATGGGAAACTATATACAAAAGTGGGTATACATCCACACACACTGGCAACGCAAAAATAATACAACCAAAATAAGAGGGCAGAAGGGAGGAAGTGCAGGCTACTGCAAAAGTAATCTAAGCTAGCTTACACAACTGTACTATGTTCAACGCACAGTTCACTCTTGCAGTAGTCTAAGCTACACGGGTAGATTACCAATGCTTAGAAAATTTTTGAAAAAGAGGGAGGCCAGTACACTAAGACTCCAGGAACCCCAAGGGAATGGTCCTTGTAAAGCCTGCTACAGACTGGGAAAAGGAATCCAACTTGTAGGACTTTATAAAAGTACATACAAAGGACCAGGTTTTGCTGCCTCTGAAAACCACCCCTTTTCAGATAGCCACTGAAAAAGCCAAAGCCCTTGTGGAATAGGCTCTACCTCTGCATGCACGTGGCTCATTATATTAAGCATCACAAAAACAAACAGCATGAGACAACCATCTGAAAATAGTCTGTCTTGACACTGGTTGTCCTTTCCTCTTACCATTGTAAGAGAAAAAAACAGCTAATCAGCTTTCCTGAAGGAATGAGTTTTGCCTAGTTAGCATCTGAACTGCCTGTGGACATCCAAAGTATGAAGAATGACTTAATTTTGGGTTTAAGGAAGAAGACAGAGAGATGAATAGTCTAGGTTAATGTAAACTCAGATTACTTACGGCATAAAAGAAGAATTAGTTCTCAAAGAAACCCTGTCCTAGTGAAAAATGAGGTAGGGTTGAGAACATAAAAGCTTGTAAATCAGATACTCTAGCAGATGTCAGAGAAATCAGCAAAACTATCTTCCACTTTAAGAACCTAGAGTCAGCACAATGAGTCGGTCCAATTGGAGAAACAGTAAGCTTTTCAAACACAAAATTAAAACAAGGAGGAGACACTGTTTCCTATGTGAATATGAAACTCACCTTTCAAAAATGTTTAATTATGATGAGAAAGAGTGGTACCAAAGGGCAGACAAGCAGAAATGGATGACAAATGCACCTAGAGAGGAATAAGAAAGGCCAGAGGACAGTAACACACAAATAATCAAGAACCAGAGGCAGCTGTGCCTGAAGAGGGCCCTGGTTCTTGTGATGGCACCAATTAAATCTTTTCAACTTGCACATACATTTCCTAGTAACATACCTAAATGACAGACTCGTATCCTTCAGAAAAAGTATTGTGTAACAAAACCTTTTATTTTAGCACCTTGCTAAGTTTACAAGGGCAACATTGGAAATGTGCACTTATTTTGTTGCCTTTGTCCACCAATAATTTTGGTTTTGTCTAAATGTTTATGTGCTGTCAAGGTTGAGAGGTATATCTAGTTGCAGTTTTTTTTTTTTTGCTTACTTTACTATCGACAGCACTGTCCTCAGAAAACAGGTGCCTAAATGTATCCAATCATCTTGGCAGTTAGTTGAAGGGCTTTTTAAATCAGGGTGTGAGTAAATCCAGCCTGAGGGGAAACCTGTGGTAACTGCCCTAGGCCAGACTGAAAAGAAGGAAGCAGCACTGTTGTCTGCATCAAAGGGGAGTCGCAAGTAAAATTTTCCAGAGACGACTCCTGGATCTTCAAAACAATCCTGGATACCTGTGCAAAGGCATAAAAGAACATTCCTGTCTATAGAAATGACAAAGCATACGTCCTTCCAGGCCTCCTCTGCCCCCACCCTATTTCTCCTTTAACCTTTGTTTTTCCCTCATCCTATCCTCTATATACTGAGTAACAACCTTTTGGTCAGACTATTCCTATACCAGTTACTGTCCTCCATTCATTTCTTTTGAACTGCTACCTTAGTCTACTACCCAACAACAAATGCATCTTGATTTATTTTCTTTACTTTTTTCCTCTAGGCTTACATTTTTAACTCAACAATGAGAGGACTTTTAATCCGGTTTGTGTGCACCATTACTTCTCTTTAATCCATGTTGTTATATTTACTGTTTTTTGTTCCTGTCTTATAACTATGTACTTCTCAAATATGGTATAATGTTTTTTGATTCCAGCCATGTATAAGAATTTTATTCTTCAAATGGTTTAATACTCCATTTCTAATTTTTTTTTTAAATGGAGCTTTTCTCCTTGGGTCTCTGCTGAAAAAGGGCATGCTGCCCAGCCAGACTAACCTGGTTAACAAATGTCAAATAAATAAATAAATGAATAAATGCACTGAGTCCTAGTGCATAATTTGTGTGTGTTCTAAAAGGAGGCAAACTAATCCACTTCAGGTGTTTTCCACGGCTGGATCAATTCTTGAAAGACACCAGGGGGAAGTTATCATTTGTGGGCCTCTGTCTTGGTCCTGCAGAGTTTGTCTGCAATCATATTTTGCTCTGATAAAATGTATGAAGCCTGAGGTGTCATAATGAGCTGCACTGCTATCTACCAGGCTATAACAGCAAGTATCCAAAAATAAAAATAATGCACCTAAAAGAAAAGTACAGTTTTGTACCTACCATAAATGTAGATGTTCGAAGATCCACATTGCTGCAGTCCTTACACTTGGGTAGTCCGCTGTCCTCGGTCGGCCCGAATATCAAAGTATAAGGCTGACGTCGGTCAAGGCGCATTTGACTGACATCAGGACGTCAGGGTACAAATGCGCATGACCGACGTCATATCCTCAGTCTTTTCTTGCCCCAGATGTCAGAAGACCCTAAAAATAAAGGTCAAAACCAAAAGACAGCAAACAAACAACCAACCATCCTAGCACTAACAATATGTACAATATATACAATATACCTCATATTGACAACCCAACCCACACAACCGCCTCTAACTACAGAGGGGAAGGAGGGAGGGTAAATTGGCATGCAGCAATGTGGATCTTCGAACATCTACATTTATGGTAGGTACAAAACTGTACTATGTTCTTCATCTCACATTGCTGCAGTCCTTACACTTGGGTAGAATCCCAAAGCAGAGGTAAGGGAGGATGGCCAAACTATAAGGAAGCAGGAGCAGCCAAAATGCCCTGCAAAACAGCAGTGGCAAAACCAGCCTTGGATTTAGAGTAAAGTGGTAGGTGATAATGCCTAGAGAAAGTATGCACTGAACTCCAAGTAGCTGCCTCCAAAATATCCTTAGTTGCCACCCCCCTCAAAAAAGCTGTCGAAGTGGCAGTAGCCCTAGTGGAATGAGGCCTAATCCCAGCTGGAATCTCCTTGCCATGATGGGAATAACAGAAAGCAATGCAAAACCCAATCCACTTAGAAATAGTTTGTTTTGACACAGGCTTGCCCTGAGAACTCAAAGCAAAAGAAACAAATAACTGCTGAGACTGCCTGAACCCTTTAGTTCTGTCCAAATAATATCGCAACTGCCTGTGTACATCTAAAGTGTGCAAAATCTTTTCCCCTTTATTTTGGGGATTTGCATAAAAAGTAGGCAAATGAATAGTTTGGTTTAAAGCCACACTAGAAACCACTTTAGGCATAAAGGAAGGATTAGTGCGTAAAGATACCCTATCCTTATGGAAAATTAAGAAAGGCTCAACCGTCATAAGGGCCTGCAACTCAGAAACCCTTCTTGCAGAGGTAATAGCCAACAAAAAGCAGTCTTCCATGATAAAAACTTTAATTCAGTAGTAGCTGCAGGCTCAAAAGGTTGTAGAGTGAGTTTCTCCAACACAAAATTGAGATCCCAAGCAGGAGTAGGAGCTCTTCGTGGAGGTCTTATATTCTTTGCCCCTCTAAGAAATTGCTTGAACAAAGGATGAGAAAACAATGGTGGGTCACAATCATAGTGAGCCGAAATTGCTGCAGCATGAACCTTAATAGAAGAGAAGGACAAACCTTTGTCCAGTAACTCAGTAAGATATTGAAGAGCCACACTTAAATTAGGCTCAGAAACATTAAAATCCTTTGCTGCACTCCAAAATAAAAATCTCTTCCATTTATCTGCGTACACTTTCCTTGTACTAGGCCTTCTAGCTTCCAAAATAACATTCAAAACTTGCTGTGGAAGTGGAGGCCCACTATGGTTCAAAACAGAATATGCCAGGCTGTTAGGTGCAGAGAGTGAAGCTTGACATTGAGCAAATGACTGTCCTCCTGAGGCAACAGGTGTGGAATCGAAGGCAAAGGCCATGGAGGCTTCCGTACCAGGCTTCTCAGTAATGGGTACCAATGCTGTCGAGGCCAATCTGGAGCTATCAAAATCATCCTTGGCTTGTCTTGTCTGGCCTTTAGTAGTACCTTTGGGAGGAGAGGCAGAGGCGGAAAGGCATACACATGAAGATTGCTCCAATTGAAGGAAAGAGCGTCCACTTTCCAAGCTGTGGGATGAAACCTTTTTGTGCAAAACTTTGGCAGCTGGTGGTTTAGTGGAGAAGCGAACAGATCTATGTCTGGAGTTCCCCATGACACTGTCAATTTCTGAAATACATGAGGATCCAATTTCCACTCGTGGGGATCCATAAAACACATCTGCTAAGGAGTTCTGTGCTCCCGGCAGAAACCTTGCCTGAAGATTGAGCTGTAAACTGAGAGCAGTCTCCCACAAAATCATTGCTTGCCTGCAGAGAGGATAAGAATGTGTTCCCCCTTGCTTGTTGATGTACCACATGACAGTTGTGTTGTCTGTTAGAATCAACACCTGCCCTGGAAGAAGTAAATCCTTGAAAGCTATTAATGCAAACTGGACTGCTAACATCTCCTTCAAGTTGATATGTAGATGTTGTAGTCTGGCAGGCCACTTGTCTTGTATCCACTTTCCATTTAGATGAGCTCCCCAAGCTTTGTCTGAGGCATCTGTCGTTAAAATCTGACTCGCCTCTGGCCGGGTCACAGAGAGTCCCTTGTTTAGGTGACATTCCTGAGCCCACCACAAAAATTCCTTTTGAATGCAAGGTATTATTTGAATGACAGTGTCCAGATCCTGGCAGTGCTGTGTCCATACATTTTTGAGATACCATTGTAGCTTCCTCATATGCAGTTTGGCATTGGGAAGCACCAGAATACAAGATGCCATGAACCCTAAGGCTTGAAGGACTGTCCTTGCAGTCAGCCCGGACTGATGAGATAGTTGATAGAAATAAAGGGAAAGATTCTTTTGTTTGTCCGGGGTCAAAAAGGCCATCTGGGATGCTGTATTCAGTCTTACACCCAGAAAGCACATGTCCTGAGAGGGTACTAGACTGGACTTTATTTCGTTCACAGAATACCCCATGCATCTTAGCACTGCTATCACATATTCCAAATGATGAAGAAGCTCGTCCCTTCCTTGAGCCAGAATCAGGCAATCGTCCAAATAAGGATAGATCTGTATTCCTTTTAGCCTGAAGAAAGCTATCACTGGAGCCAGAACTTTCGTGAACACTCTGGGCGCAGTAGATAAGCCAAAGGGCAATGCAGAGAACTGATAGTGAGAAGTCCCAGCTCGAAAACGCAGATACTTCCTGCAACTTAGTCTGATAGGAACATGAAGGTAAGCCTCCTTGAGATCCAAAGTTACCATCCAATGATCTTTGCCCAGCAGAGGTAAAAGCTGCTGTAACGTCAACATTTTGAACTTGGGAACGTCCAGGTAAGTGTTGAGGATAGATAAATCCAAAATTGGTCTCCACGTGTTCCCCTTCTTTGGTACTAGGAACAGGCGAGAATAAAATCCTAGGCCCACTTCTGGCATAGGGACCGGCTGTATGGCCCCTATTTGGAGTAACAGAGAAATTTGCTTGTGAGCCTCTATTCTTTGTTGAGGAGGAACGTCTGGCATGCCTTTGAAAGGAGGCAAGGTATGGAAATAAAACCTGTAACCGTGGTGTATGATATCAAATACCCATCTGTCTTGGGTAATTAAACTCCAATTTTCTTTGAAAAGTGCCAACCTTCCTCCCAAAGGTGCTGCCAGACGAGAAGGCTCTGGCAGCTGAAAAGGTAGGTCATTGGGTCTGTTTACGAAAGGACTGACCCCTGCCCTCACCCGAAGACTGTGCAGGAGAACTCCCTGTTCTAGGCCTGAAAGAGCCCTGAGCTCTGCCCCTACCATGTCTAGATCTACCCCTAGACTGGGAATCATAAGAAGGATATGTCCACCCCTTAGTAGGCCAATTTCTACTAAACTCTGGAGGCTGAACCTGCAAAAAATCTTTAACAGTCTGCATAGACTTAGCCTTGTCTTCCATTTTCTTTAAAACTGCCTCAACAGGAGAACCAAACAACACATCAGATTGTAAAGGAGCATCTAAAATCCTTGTTTTAACATGGTCAGATAAATTTTGATCCCTCAGTCAGGCGTGCCTGCGAAGAACTGACCCAGTGGCAGCCACCCTAGACTAGGCCTGTACAGCATCAAAACCACATTGCAAAGAATGCTTACCCACCTGTTCAGAAACATGTACTAAATCTTGCAACTCTTTACAATCAATACCTTCCGCCAGAGCATCAACCTTAGACTTCAATTGTGAAAGGAGATAGTTTTGGTATTTCAACATGTGAAACTGGCAATTCAAAGCCCTCATAGCTAGAGTGGAAGAAGTATAAACTTTCTTTCCCCATCTATCCAAGGCCCTGGCCTCTTTATCTGCAGGAACCGGGTTCTTGACAACAGAAGCCTTAACACCTTTAGGCCCCTGGCTAACAGTTTCTGGGTCTGCCCTAGGACTCTTAAAAAGATACTTATGAGCTTCAGGCACCCTGTAATACCTATCCGGTTTAACAGGAGCAGGAGGCAAAGAATCAGGATTAAGAGAAGCCTCTGTAAAAACATCTTCCACTACATCCAAAACAGGAGGTATAGCCAAAGGCCTATGCTGGGGTAAAACAAAAATTCCTAAGCCTTTTCCTGGAATCAGAGAAGTCCTGACCTTCCCACTTAAAATGCTCCCTCATGGAATGAAGAGTTTCTGAAAAAGAAAAATCCTCAGGAGGAGAAGCAGAAGGAGTAGAATCATCCACATCAGAATCAGAATAAGTAGAGTACTCCTGCAAGTCTTCAGCCGAAGACTCTGAAACATCTGAAGCCTGCTCAAAACTCCCTAGCTCAGGCTCCACCCTAGGTCTCTTATCAGGAGGGGGCAAAGAACCCCTAATCAAAGTAATCAAATCTTCTGCCATTTTAAGCATATGCTTCTTGGGCACAGTTCCAGAAGAACTAGGGGTGACACCAACTGAAGCTAAACCTGGCCTGCCTCTGGGAGAAGCCTTGGAAACAGAAGGAGAGGGCCTAACCACCCTAGGCAGGGAGGGGAGTATAGCAACCTGAGAAGCCCCATCAGCCTGACCTGCCTCCTGAGAGGCCACATCCTGCAATAACAAAGTCTCTCCCTGGGATCCCAAAGAAACCTCCGGTGGAACCACCGGCTCCACCGACACCTCTAAAGAACTGGCGTCCGGTACGGACGGTTCTTCTAGCCTAGGCTTAACTGCTTTGTCCTTGCGCTTCTTCAAAGAAGCGGGCGTCGGAGCATCCGACGGCATTTTATAATTGCACCGCTTCCCGAAGACTAACCTGGCACAATCTAATCTTCTCTTTATAGTGCGCTTATTGAATCTAGCACAAGAGCGACACCCAACAACGTCGTGCTCAGGCCCTAAACAAGGAATACACAAAGTATGATAGTCTCTATGCGGTATCTGTTTCCCACAAGAAATACAATTATTCACTTTTTCTGACATCCGTAAACCACTGAGGCAAGAAAAACTAAAATATTCCCAACGGGTACTTAGCCAACTTTGACTCGGTCTGAAACTCCGAAATCGAACAATTTCAGAACGCCAACCGGCACTTGCAACGCTGCTTCTGCATCGGACCATGCGGCAAAAAAGACTGAGGATATGACGTCGGTCATGCGCATTTGTACCCTGACGTCCTGATGTCAGTCAAATGCGCCTTGACCGACGTCAGCCTTATACTTTGATATTCGGGCCGACAGAGGACAGCTGACTACCCAAGTGTAAGGACTGCAGCAATGTGAGATGAAACACATCAATGAGGGTCTCAACAATTACAACCACTCCTTTAGTAAAAGGAAATAAAAATACAAATTAAAATATCGAACGTTTTCATATTCTGAAATCCCCAATTTATTAGGTACGAAAGTGCTCAATATTTTAATTTGCATTTTTGTTTTATTAAAGGAGTTGTAATCATTGAGACCTTTGCTGTTCCTATTGGGTGTGTTTTTATTTTTGGTTATTTAATTATAACGCACTGCACCTGGTGTATTTATAACAGCAAGTATCATAAAAGGGCAAGATCTGGTACCCCCATTTATGTACCGCATCACTGTGGTGGTGTTTGTGTAAACTCGCAGAAGCCTAGGGAGACCAGAGAGGATTTAAAGCAATCACTGCCAAAATCTCTAACATTTATGCATGTCTGTCTTGGGGGTTTTGCACAGCTTGCACTTTTACTCCTTTGATAACTGATCCTCATGCCAGGTGTGCTACAACTCTAGTAACAGAAAGTAGAGTAGGTCAGATGGGAGAATGGGAAACCTGGATTGCAAGACATCTGGTCTACTCACCATTGAATCTCTATCTTTACAAATCGCTGAACTGTTGTCTGAAAGGAAAAGGTACATAGACACTGAGCTCAGACTGATGTGAGGTACCACTGTTTTCCTGGCCAGAGGAGGCATAAGAATCTTTGATGCTATGCACTCCAAAATCATGAGAAATTCCTTTGCAGTTACATAACTGGAGAAACTCACGAACTGCAGAAATACCTCAACTTTCACTGGATGAAGAATGGATTTTTCCAGGGCAGAATCTAATAGACATTCTAGGAAACAAATTATGTGAGAAGGGATGACAGAAGACGTCTGAATGTTGATTCAGAAACTGAGACTGAAAAGATTCTACACAGTTATTAAAGACACTTGGCAGATTTTCAGAATCTTGACAAAAAGACTGAGAAATGAAAGGTCAGGTACAAGTCTCCAGGATCCATCCCTTTTTGGTACCACAAAAATCCTTGAATAAAAACCTTTGGCCAAATGGTAGAGAGGCATAGGTTGTATACCTCCTTTTACCAGCAACCAGAGCAGAATCGATGGAAACAGAGACTTGGTTCACTGGGAAAAAGAATCCACTGGAAAGGATGAAGGTATTCCATTTCCAAGTGTACTCCTGCTAGACTATTTAAAACTCATCTGCCTGTACCACTGTGGTGACAAAGACAAAGCTTCAGAAATATGGAGAGGTTGCAAGGCTAAGGTCAAGAGCCTCAGCAAGCAGTCATGTTGACTGAGGATTTTCCTTAACCTTTTGAAGGCATTTCCTTTATTTTAGGAGCCCCCTTCTCATTGCTTTTTAAAATCCTGTTTAACAGCTCCTTGCTTTTCAGTTGTTTATAGAGAAAAGGAGCTGAGGAGGAGGGGAAATTTCTATTAGCTCTGAAAAAGGAGGGCTGAAAAATCTGAGTAATTTCTTGAATCGATTTCTCCTTTCAACCCATTTCATTCTCCCTTCTGCAGCTGAGGTGATAAAGTCTTTGAGGGTGAATTTAAAATTTCACTCAACATCTTCAGAAATGTTTTGAGAAAGAAGCCAAGCAAATTTCAATACTGACCCATAAGCCACATCTACTGAGGAAGAATCATTATAAATACACCCTGAAACATATTTGGTAATATAAGAAGCAGATTTTACTAAATCATTCATTAGCCAATAACTTCTGCATGTTCTCAAAAGATAAAAGTAAAAGAAAAAAACTTTAGAATATAATCTTGACTGTCTAAAATCCTAAATGCTTAACTACTAGAGGAACACATCCCCCAATGTATTCAATGTTTTCCCATCCTTGTCAGAGGGACTGGATTAGCAGGAGTAACCTGCTTAGCAGAAGCAGTTTAAGATACAGAAATCACCGATGGGTCTTGCCTTAGGATTAGAAAACAAAAAGTACGATTGAGAATTACCCTATATTACCTATGAGACTTCCTTGGAGCAGATGGCTGACTATCACGTAAATTAAAAGTAGTAAAACATTCTCTAAAGATGGGAACACAAGCAGATCCAACTGTAACAAATCATATACATTTTTAGGGCTTCGGGAATTTCATTCTGTTCCCACTAAGAAAACTCTTTCATCATAAGTCTCACAAAAAGATAAATCTTCAAAAGGTAATCTAAAATTATACCTTCCCTTCCTCTGAATCAGAATACTTAAACTCAGAAAAAAATACTTTAACTATAACCATATGCTTGCAATGTGTACTTCAACTAAAATGTAAGAAAAAAAGCACAAATTAGTTCCTTAGCAAATTTCGGCAAATTCTCCTTGTCCACTGAAACAAACAGGAGACTGGAAGATTTTCTTATGTTCACACTTCCCAGGAAATGCCATGGAAAACAGCAGACTCCCTGAAAACATATTAGTCCAGGATTTATGTTCTCTGTCCTGGCTAAGTGAAGACTCTTGACCTGCCCTTCTGTCTGCTTCTCCTTTACTCACCAAGGGCATTCCTACAGCAATTTCCAAGATGGCTGCACTTTGGGTAACAGCTTAATTCTAGCTCTTCCAGTGTGAAAACAGAAACTTGGCAAATAAGCCAGTAGACTTATGTTTATAGGTAAATTTCAGTAACTGGCTAGTAAATGTACTGCCTGGATGCCAGGAAAAAAGAAATACAGAGGTCCTGGAAAAAATCAGCTATAAAACGTGAGGAAGAAACACTGACTGTGGAAAGTTCTGCAGCTGTTCAGCAAAAAGAAATGCAACCTCCATACACGAGCTCCAGTAACTTACAGGAAGATATAAGACAATTGCACACAGACCTGTTTAAAATAAATGAAACACTCATGGAGTATAACACAAACAAAAGCTTTGAAAAAATGGAAGAAGCTTTCAACAAATACTCAGATAATGTGATAAAGATGCAAAACTCAGAGGCAGAAATGAAGAAAAGGCTGGCTGAATATGAGAATGGTCAAAAGAGATGTTTCAAAAAATAATACAATAAGAGGCCAGAATACAAGGAAAACTTGAGATTATTAGTTATACCAGAGAAGCTGGAAGAAACAGACTGCATTAATTTTATGAAAGCACAAATAAGTGACTGGATTGGTATTCCACAGCAGGAACTGTTAGTTGAAAGGACACATTGTGTGTATGCTCCAAACCTGGCTATGAGAAAGCAACCTAGACCTTTAATAGTAAAGATGCAATTCTACCAACAGGAGGAGTTGATTCTGACAAAACTGTGGCAGAAGGACAAAGTATTAAAACTGGGAGACAGTAGAGTGTTTGTGGAGAATGATTACTCCTTGTACACCAGGCAGAAGAGGAGCAAATGTATTCCACTATTCAGGGAATATCAAGATGCAGGTATGATATTTAAACTTCTGTACCCAGCTGTCTTCAAGGTATTCTTCCCTGGAGGGACAAAATCATTTTTTGATGAAGCACATGCTAAGGAGGAAATAGAAAATTACTTCCAACAAAATGTAAGCTGTGAAACAGAATGAGATTCTGCTTATTCTTCTGGTACTAAATACCACAGAGACACTGTACCTGTGAAACCTTATCCAATGTTTAGGCGGAAAATGTTGGAGAGAAGGGAGCACAAGAGCTGACTAGAAAAATTGAGAGTATGCTGGAAATTAAGCAGAGACAGTATCTGTGTGATGGGAGATGAACAGGAATAAAACCTGTAACTTAATATGGGTTTACAATGCAATAATTATATTTGTGAACTATGACAGAAGAAAATCTGGAAATATTGGACTTTTTCAGAATTTGTTGGACTTGTAGGGGACTCTAAAGCATATGCCCTACTTCATGTCATTAATGCTCAGAAAAGTGCTTTGGGGAGGGTAAGATCATGGAGAACGTCAAGTAAAGATTTTTTTTCTTCAATAATACTATGTTTGTGGTGTGTGGTTTTCTTTATATGCTATAAAGTAACATTTTCTCAGTTATTTCTAATGTAACAGGGACTGTAAACAGGTGCTGCTGTTCTTTTTTCCTTTTCTTTCTACTTTTTTCTCTCCTTGTTCAGTTTTACGAAATGTAGGTACTGCAATGTAAAAGAAAAAGCCTGGTTAAAAAGCACAACTAGAGAAAAATTAATGTGCTTTTTCTCATTCGAGAAAATATAATGTGATTTTTCTCATTCGAGAAAAATTTATGTGCTTTTTCTCATTCTTGCATAGGGGAATGATGGACTTGGTAACAAGTTTTAAGAGGGAACAAATAAATGAAAATGAATATTGAATATTACAAGGTATTTTCTAGCAAATACATGTTTGCATAGTAGCAATTCTGCAGCTGGTCTTCGTTTCCATGGAAACACTGAAAGAGAAAATGGCTGTCTCATTCTCATGTCTCCATGGAGACAATCTGATAAAGAAAAACTGGCTACAATCTGGTGGAGAGTGACTGGGTGAGGGGAAAAAAGGAAAGAGAAATTGGCTAAGACAATGTTCTCTGAAAGGATTCAGGGGTTTTCCCAGTTGGGACAGCTATAACAGCGAAGACAAAACCAAATAGCACTTAGAAGCACAGGCTGCACCACACATTTTTAGCATGCACAACCTTTCATTTAGATTAACTCAAGTCTGAGTGTGGCTGTCAGTTTAGGACTTTTGTTCCTATTAAGAGGGTAAAACTAACATTTGAAGATGTACATAGTTTTGTCCATTAGTATTACGTTAATAGGTTTTAGGTGGGTAATGGGTGTTTGTGGGCTTTTTGTCTGAAGGCGTTCAATAAAACAAAAAGTTTTGTAAGATGCGACAGGCTCAAATGGATATGACAAGAAACAACTGTATAAGAGTTCAACCTGCCAAACAAGTGCATGCATATAACACAAAAGCTGGAAGCAGACATTTAACAAAAAAGGTGTTCTACATAAAAGGTGGGAATAACTTTTTAATGCAATGATGCTTTCTGTAATGTCTTTAAATGTCAACGGTCTCAGATAAATACAAAAAAGAAAGAGCAGTGAACTATATTAAAAAATGTAGAGTCAAATAGGTATGTTACAGGAGACACACTTAGAACTGAGCATGTGAATTTGATAAGGAAAGGATTTCTGAATGGTTTAGTAGAATACCTGGGGCAGAGGAAGAGATAAACACTTGTATTAATTGCAAGAGGAGCTCCAACAGTGACAGAAAAGGATAATAATGGCAGATTTGTAGTGCTAATGGGCTATTGGCAATGGAGGAGGATTGCACTGACATGTATTTATATTCCACCTAAAACAGCTATAATGAAGCTTAAGAAAATTCTGGGAAAAATCAGTTTTTAGTAAAGAAACTGGAATGTGATTTGCAGCAGTGAAGATATGTCTGGGAAGGGAAAGTATAACACAGAAGGGTAGACTTTTGAAGAAATTTCTGAAAATATTTGGCATGGAAAATGTGAATTCAGTAATAGGAGTTCAGAGTGAAATGACACATTTCCCCACGATATAAAAACTGGTCTAAGCTAGACAGAATTAGAAGTTATGTACTCACCATAACGTTCCATCTGAGTAGGTGTATTCATTTGTCTGCAACCTGTGGGTTATGGATCCGATATCGGATCCGAACCGGCATAGTTTCCAGCTATGGATCCAAGCTCTCAGCTCCTCCCCTCACCCATAATGCCCTGCTCTACCCTCATGACCTCAGATCGAGTTTGCCAAAGCAACAATACCCTTAAAAGGGTAACAAGTAATATGCAGGAAACTGAAAGGCCAGGGGGATAGGAGGGCGGGATGGTTGCAGACAAATGAATACACCTACTCAGATGGAGCGTTATGGTGAGTACATAACTTCTAAATCTGAAGTAGGATATTCATTTGTCTGCAACCTGTGGGACAGAGTCCCCAGCTACCTGAATCTTGGGCGCCATCATGGAAGGATATTCCGAGCACCGGAGCCAAAGGATGCTCTACCCTGGATGCAAGATCCAACTTATAGTGAGAAATAAATGTATGAGATGAAGCCCATGTAGCTGCTGCACAAATATCATCCAGAGGAATCCTAGCCTTGAAGGCTGCTGAGGTAGATACTGACCGGGTTGAATGGGCATGAACACCCTCCGTGCGGCCTTCCTGACGCTTGATAAGCCAATAAAATGCACTGTGAAATCCAGCGGGACAGAGAAACTTTGGAAATTGGCTTGCCCAAATTGAATTTTGCAAAGGAAATAAACAGCTGGTCGGATTGCCTATGACCAGCTGTTCTGTTGAGATAAAATCTTAGTTGCCTGTGAACATCTAGTGAGTGTAGCCTATATTCACCTTTGTTTTCATACTTAGGGAAGAAAACAGGGAGGTTAATGGATTGATTGATGTTTGCTTCAGAAGCGATTTTAGGAAGGAAGGACGGGTTGGTCCTGAGGGAGACACGGTCCGGATAAAAAACCAAGTAAGGAGGTTTAGCTGATAAAGCTTGAAGTTCAGAAACTCTCTTGGCTGATGTAATGGCTACCAAAAAAGCTGTCTTGTAAGACAAGAATTTGAGGTCCACTGTAGCCGCGGGCTCGAAAGGGGGAGCGGTCAAGGCCTGTAGGACCAAAGAAAGGTCCCAAGGAGGAACTGCTTGCTTAATAGGGGGCCTGAGAAGGAAAGTACCTTTAAGAAAAGTTTTGCACAATTTGGCTGACATAAGAGGATTAGACTCTTGACCAATGTGATAGTGAGAAATTGCCGCCAGTTGAACTTTGACTGTGGAACTGCTGGCACCATCATTAAAGAGAGAGGTTAGAAAATCAAGCACTACGGGGAGAGGAACCGTGAAGGGATCTAGGCCTTGCCGCTCCGCCCACACAGAGAAACGCTTTCCATTTGCTTCGTAAACCTTTCTAGTGGATGGTTTATGAGCCGCCACCAAAATAGCCTTTACCGTGAAGAGATACCGGGAGTCCTTATCAAGAGTGGAACTGGAGCAGCCAAGCGGTCAGCTTCAGGCTGTCCAGGTTCGGAGGAGGAATGCAGGATGGATGGGATATCAGATCCGAATAGGATCTAGAATCCAAGGAGGATTCACCGAGTGAGACCTTAGGAAGGGGAACCAGATCTGTCGAGGCCAGAACGGAGCAATGAGAATCATTCTGCAACCCACCCGAGAGGCTTTCTGAAGAACTTGCAGCATCAGAGGCAAGGGTGGATAGGCATACAGAAGACCGGGTGGCCAAGCATGCACCAGAGCGTCTCTTGGGGTACCTCCGGAGGAGGTATCAGAGCGAAAAACTGTCGCACTTGGTGTTTGAGGAGAGGCAAAAGATCGCATGAAGGGTTCCCCACCGTGCGAATATGCGTTCCCCTACTTGACATTTGCGAGACCACTCGTAAGGGGTCAGAATGGTGCGACTGAGCTTGTCCGCTAGGATGTTGGACCGACCCGGAATGTGCGTTGCTATGAGAAAGCGATTGGTGGAGATTGCCCATTCCCAAACTCTCATGGCCTCTCGACAAAGAGGGTAAGACCTTGTTCCCCCTTGCTTGTTGATGTACCAGACAACAGACATATTGTCCGATTGAATCGCAATTGTTCCCAAGGGAAGAAAGTCCTGAAGTGCTAGCAACGCAAAGAGCACTGCTCTCATCTCTAGAACATTGATATGCAGTAAGGTCTCTGAATCGTTCCACGTGCCTTGGACTGTCCGCCAAAGTGCCCCCACCCGAGGCGGAGGGGTCCGTGGTCAACGGGGAGAGAAGGGGAGGAGGAGAAAATGGGCGACCCTCGTGGAGATCCCGGGAGTGGAGCCACCACAAGAGGGACCGCTTGCAAGCCTTGCTGATCGCTATGGGATGATACATGGGGAGAGCAAGGTATGACCACTGTACTAAGAGCGGCCACTGTAGAATGCGCATATTGAGCCTGGCAAGAGGAAGAAGTGCTATCGACGAAGCCATGGACCCTAGAGCCCTCAGGACCAACTCCGCTGGAACAGAACTTGAATGGAGAATGGCCCGCACCTGGAGCTGCAGATTTAGAACTCTGTCCGCAGTGAGGAAGGCTCGTAAACTCCTTGTGTCTAGTCTGGCCCCTATGAAATCTAAGAGCTGAGTGGGTGCCAGGTTGGACTTTTTTGTATTTATTGTGATGCCCAGAAATGGAGCAAGATGGAGAAAGGAGTCTCGCGCCGAGAGAAGTAGATGCCTTGTTGGGGCGGTAAGGAGCCAGTCGTCCAGGTAGGGAAAGACCTGCACCCCCCGAAGCCTCAGGTGGGCCGGTACCACTGCTAGTACTTTGGTAAACACCCTGGGGCTGTGGTGAGACCAAAGGGAAGGACCCGAACTGGTAGTGACTGGCTCCCAGCCGAAGCGGAGAAACCTCCTGGAGCGTCTGTCCATTAGGATGTGGTAGTACGTCCTTGAGATCTATCGAGCACATCCAGTGGCATTCTCCCAGAAGGGGAGAATAGATTGTAGAGTGACCATTGAATTTTTCTTTGGGGACTGCCAGATTCAGGAGAGAGAGGTCTAGGATTGGTCTTAGTTCCCCGTCTTTTTGGCACTAAAAGAACCTGGAGTAGAACCCTGATCCGATCTGGTCTGGGGAACGGGCTGGATGGCTCTTTTCTCTAGCAGATGGCCAATTTCTGCTAAAGCGGCCTCCCTTTGACCGGGTGGTACGCCTGGGAGGGACTTCATCTTTGGAAGGTGAAGGAAAGGAATGCGATATCCCTGGATATGATTTGGAGAACCCAGCGGTCCAATGTTATGGACTCCCATGCCGCTAGGTGCCCCGGAACGCCCCGACTGCCTCCAGAGTAGAGCAGTCGGGCAGCCCTCAGGGCTGCGCTGGCCGCTCAGAGAAAGGTTCCCTGGACCCGAAGTTTCTGGGAGCCCCTCTGCCTCTAGGGCGGCGCCTCCCTGTCGTCCTCTGCCACGGAAGGACTGGTTGTCCGAGCAGGCTGGGACTGCTGCGACTTCGGAACCACATCTTCTTCTGACCCTTTGGTTCCTAGAATAGGGCCTCTGGGGTGCAGAGAAGCGGATTCCGACGGCAGACAGCGTCTTCCCGTCCTTCTCGCTCTGGGTCAACGTCTCGAACGGTCTTGCCAAACAGAGCAGAACCATCAAAGGCGTTGCAAACGCCTTGAAGGGCTCAGAAAAATCGCAGTGGCGGAGCCAGGCCTGACGCCTAGTGACCAGTCCTGTCCCGCAGCTCTAGCGGCGCCCTCCGTAGCATGGGAGAGTAGCCGCATAGAAGTATTTGTGACTGACCTAAGAGTGGCCATTTTGGTGGAGTGCAGAGCTCTGTCCTCCTCCGAAATGGACTCAGGGGATGCAGCGATTCTTAATAAGGTCTCGCTGCATCCGAATAACATGTGCCAAATAGTTCAGCGCCTTACCGAAAGGTCGCCGAACTGAACATCCGCTTCCCCAAGCGGTCCATCATCCGAGACTCCTTGCTCGGTGGGTGGACTGAGGGACTCTCCTGAGCCAGTTCCCTCTTTGTGGCCGCCGCCATCAACATGGCATCTACAGGAGGCCCCTTACTCCAATGGGTCCTGTCAGAAGGCGGGCTAAGGATTTTGTCAGGTCTTTTGGGAATTGGCTCCACGGTGTCCGGTTCCTTCCACGCCCTGGTGGTAATAAGGTCCACCAGGGGTTGGCAGGGGGGGACACCCAAGAGGTAGACGGGCCCGCTTCAATGCCTCCAAGAACACGGACTCGTCCGAGGAAGACTTGGGGCAGACCACCCCCTGATACGGAGCATTTCCATGATGTCTCCGAAGGAGACATCCTCGGGTGACCGTGGGGAGCCTTCCCCTTCCTCCAAGTCCGTGTCTTCAGTGAGAGACTCAGGGGAGTCAATGTGCCTCCTTTTGCACGTATGCTTGAGGAGCCTCCTCTGGGGGCTGTCAGAGGAGTCCTCGAAGCAGCAATTTGCTCCATAGGAGCAACTTGGGGCACAGAAACGGGCTGTCCCAGGGGCCGGATGGTGGAAGCCTGGCCCAGTGCAGAGGGAGCGGACGGAGCGAAGCAAGTGCCGGGGTCCGGAAACCCTCAACAGAGCCCTCTCCACTACATCAAAGCGAAGGGGAGCCGACCTCGACCAAAGGATCCGACAATCGGCTCCCTCGGATCCGAAGAGTGGATCGAGCCGGCGCCAAGCACTCGGATCCGGCGACAGTGCGCTCCGACACAGACGGCGCCGAAGGAGCACTGATCCCCGGATCCGGCTCGGATCCAGGCTCCGAGATCGGGTCCGACGCACTCGAGGGCATGGTCGGATCCGGTACCCAGTACTATCGGATCCGACCTCCCCGCCCGGCTGCTCGGCTCCAGCTGCTCGAACCCGGAAGCGGGTCGGAGAAGGAGCAATAGGCTTGAAAAGGGTGTTGAGCTCCCCGAGGGGAGGCAAGAGCACTCCCATCTGCATCTGGGCCTGGATGAACCTTCGCATCATCCGGTCCAGATCAGCATCCGAAAGGTTATGGGTAGATCTCGTCGAGGCTACCGAGGTAGGCCTGGCATGCCTCCTCGTTAGCCTCGCCGTAGATCGGGTCTCCTTCTCCTCGGGACCCGGTGAGAAGCACACAGGTGACCGGAGCCGAGAAGGAGGAGACCGCCAACAGGAAGCCGGGAGAAGCCGCTTGGCTGGCGGGCCGAAACAGAGGTCTCGGCCCGCCGCTGGTGCTTCTCCCTCCGGTCCTTTAGATGCATCCCTCTCCTGTCCTGAAGCGGGAGTTTGAGTCCCAGGAGCAGGAGGGGTGCTACTGGGGAACAGCTGCAGCCGCAGGAGTCCCCGAAGGAGCGGGGGTCGGAGCCGAGTCCGGCAGTAAAAGACCCGCCAAGACCAGCTTGGACCTCCGCTCCCTCAGTGCCCTGGGGTTGAACCCTGCACAAATGGAACAGCCAGATGTGAGGTGTTCAACCCCAAGACACTTAACACACCGAGTGTGGCCATCAGCCGGTGAGAGCTTATGGCCACACTCGGAGCATTTAGAGAAAAATGACTTAGGCTGGTCAGCCATAGTCAAAAATTAACCAAAAGTTACAGAAGTAACTTAAAACAATAAACTATAAAAAACACACAGGCCTCACACACACTCTACGTACCAGCGAGGGGAGGGAATAAAATATACTACTGTAAATAAAATTAAACTAAAAACAGTCAATAAAAATAGGAAACCTACAACTTTCACACAAAAAAGTTTAAAGAAAGCAAAAATATTCTATTTTAGTACAAGAAAATTCCACTTAGCTGAGAGCTATAGAAACCACATCCAGTTACCAGCGCGGCAAACAAGATCTGAGGTCATGAGGGTAGAGCAGGGCATTATGGGTGAGGGGAGGAGCTGAGAGCTTGGATCCATAGCTGGAAACTATGCCGGTTCGGATCCGATATCGGATCCATAACCCACAGGTTGCAGACAAATGAATATCCTACTTCAGATTATACATTTCACAAGAACATGTGCATTTAATTGAAGGTATTGATAAATACCCATAACTATTTCAGATCATGCGACAATAATAACCAAAATAAAAACACAGGGTAATGAAATAAAAGTGAGACACTGGCCCTTTCCCACCTATCTGTTGAAAAGAGACAACTTTAAGGAATGGGTAGTGGAGATTATTCAGGAGCTACTAGACAGGACAAAAATTTCTTCTGAAAATATATAGCTGGGAAGCGGGATAAAATTAAGGTAGAGTTTAGAAAACAGGGTGGAAATAAAAGATAGTAATAAGAATTATTTAGATGGACTGACAAATGTTAAAGTACTGCAGAACAGGGGGAATCTCCCAGAAGAGGATCAACTGCAGAATGCAAGCAGAAAATAAGGTATTACCGCGATAATATGCACAAGTTTAAAAAGATTACTGTTAAGCAACTGTTTTTTGATAATTACACTACAGCACAAACTTTTAGCAAAATAAGTCAGGCAATGGAAAGTAGAAAGGGCTCTCACCAAGCTTAGGGAGCCTATAACAAGGAAGGTAACAAGAGATCTTGTAGAGGTAATAGAAATATTTAGGAAATTCTCTGAAAGTCTGTATAAAGCAGAAAAATATGGAAATCAAGAAAAGATACACATCGACGTTTATGGAAGAATTACACACGCCAAGGTTAGAGGTAGATGAAGCTCAACTAATAAGGGTTAGGATAGGAGGAGATGAGATAAAAATTGTGATGTATAACCAATCTACATGAAAGTCTCCAAGAATTGAGGGTATTCTTGTGGAAGTTCAGAAGCTAAAACTGAAAGATATGGAAGGTTTAATTTAACAGTATTTTAAGAAAAGTACCAATATCCTGGAAGAAAGCAGTGGGAGCTGTAATACCTAAAGAGGGTAAAGGTCCATCTGACCCAGCTTCATAAAGGCCCATTTCAATACTAAACTATGATTATAAAGTTGTTCATTGTCAACAAATGCCTAAAAGAATGACAAAAGTAATGCCAAAATTGACAGATGTGGATCAATGCGGTTTTATGGAGGAGAGGCAAACATTTGACATTAACAGAACACTTATCTAGAGGGAAGCAGAATGTAAGAAAAGAACCTTGTTGTTGGTGGGTTTTGATGCAGCAAAAGCATTTGACAGAGTAAGCTGGGACTTAATGAGCAGGGCAATGGAAGCATTTGCATTTCCTGAAAAAAATTATAAGGTTGATTAGGAGGACATATGAGGGTTCAGAGGAGAAAATTGAAGTGGGTGGAGTCCTTTATAATTTCTGCTTGAGCAGAGGAACCAGGCAGGGGTGTCCTCTTTCCCCCTTTGTTATTTGCATTCTACTTAGAACCACTAGCAAAGAAAATAAGGGACTCAGAAATTCAAGGATATAATTGGTATGGTAGTCAAGAAACGCTGGCACCATTTGCATAAATTTTATACCCGACAAAAGCAGAGAGACATTACAGTGTTGTGAATCATTATCAGACGGTTTCAAATCTTTTCAGGATACAAAACGAATGAAGCTAAAACAAAGGCAATCGCAGTAAGTTATGTACCCACAAACAAATTGGTTCAGCAATATCCTTATTTATGGGGACATGATAAAATGACGCATTTAGGAATACAGATTAAAAATTATTCTGTGTGGTAGCTAAGGGTATGTGGGAAGAAGCTAAACAAAAGATAATACAAAGATAATACAAAAACTGAGAAACCGGAAGCTTTGTTCCATGGACATGGACAGTAAGATAAAAGCAGTTGAAATGTTTTTAGTCCTTTTAGTCTTATACACAGGGCAGCCATATTTTTATCAACCACAGGAGAAGTTGGCAATAGCAATTAAACAGCTGAAGGATTTTATCTGGGAGTGGAAGACGGCAAGAGTCAAGTGGGATAAGCAGATTCTTCCAGAACAGACTGGGATTACCTAATTTGACATGGTATTTCAGAGCTACAGAGTTAAGGTTCCTACACATAGCACAAGCAGAAAACTATAAATCAAAGTGGAAAGATTTGCTGAAACGGGGGAAGCTCAAGAAACGAGGAGAGACTGGGATTTTGGATACAGGCCTTTAAGGAGAACAATAATCATACATAACATTCTATCCATAAAATAGCAGAAAGCATTCTATGAACTAAGCCAACATGGAAATAGAGAAAGGAGTTTCTGCTGACAGTGATGACTGCAATTACGGATATAGGCAAGAGGGGAGTGGAATTTACTGGGGAAAACTGGCTAAAGGAACAAAGGTACTGGGGGCAAATAACTAGAGAGGGAAAGATGACAGAATGGGAAGATGCCAAGAAATTATTTGGACCGCAGTTTAGAGACTGCCTTCCATATCAAGGCTTGATATTGGAGTATAGGCAAAGAGAAAGAAATGGAAGGGGGGGCTAAACAAAAGACAAGCACTGGTAGAGTTTTTAGTAAAATCTAGAACAGACGTTGCCATTAAAAAAGGAATAATTAGTACAGTATATAAAATATTGAAATGATAAATATAATAATCAGAGGAGGTTAGAAAGAATTGGGAAGAGAGACTGGATATGCAATTCACAAAGAAACAGTGGGAAGATATATGTATGTCTCCCAAACATGCAACAAAATCTAGAAGATTTAGGGTTTTTCCTTGGAAATGTTTACATAAGATATTTTTATACCACAAGTAGATGCCAGAGAAGTTTTCCTCAAGATAGCAAATGTTGGAGGTGTGACCGGGAAGAAAGAGGTAACTGGGAACATATTTTCTGGGAGCGTGGCAAGCTGGACAGATTGGTGTGATGAGGGAGATGATTCTTCTGAGCTATAGCACAGACTCGGAATTGCCTAAACATGGTAAGGCCTTGCTGTCTCTAATTATGGTGGCTGCCAAAAAAGGCAATCACTAGAAAATGGAAATCAAAATCTAAACCAACTATATTAGTAGTAGTGAGTACAGTAATAGAAGTAAAACATCTGGAATACAGATCTTTAGAAAAACTTGAGAGCAAACTACACAGGAAAAAATGGGAATTGTGGGAGCAATACATAGAGGGGAGGAATGAGGTTTAAAAGAAGGCAGGACTTAAATGAGCTATGTAATGTCTGAAAACTATTGGGTAGATAAGTGATGTATAATGTTTGCAAATGGAAGCGTGTCAGTAGTTTGTGATGTAAAATGCTTGGAACTAGGATTGTGTCAGTATGCTTTGTTTTCATTTATATATATATATATATATATATATATATATATATATATATATATATATGTGTATGATTGCTTATGTCATACATGATAGTTTAATAAAGATGTTTCCTGTTTAAAAAAAGGGTCAGGAATTCAATAATTTGTATAATGTTGCTTACGTTATATGATACATAGCAATATATGTAAAAGCATAATGTTTAATTTTAACTTGTTAATACAGTTTGATTACTTTTATATAAATGTACCTATGTCACAAGTGGTAATTCAATAAAGGTGTTTATTAAAAAGAAAAGGCGTATCTATAGCTGCAGAGGATGTGGCTATGTGCTGATCTTTGGAGACTGCATTTCCGGGAGAAAATAATGCAAGGACTGAGAAACCAGCAGAGTCACACCAGTGACTCAGGGTAAACAGGAGCCAGCACAACACCCAAACACTCCCCCAATAGATTTGTTTATCTTGCAGATAGGAGAAGGTAAAACAGCAGAGATAGGAGGATGCTCCATAAATAAGCCAAGAGTAAGACTTCAAATTTGGATGGCAGAGCTTGGAGAAATCGAAAAAAGGTACCAGAATAAAACGCATTCAGGTAAATTAACCACAAGCACAGTTTACTGTCCAGCATCTTAATACCCTGTTCAGTCTCAGCCTCTCCACAGGATATACATAGAATGGCGCACAGCAACGGTGGCCCCGCTACACAAGGGTGGGGCCACAATTGACCCTGGGAACTACCGACCAATAACCCTGACCAGTCTGATCTGTAAGGCTATGGAGCGAATCATTATGGAACTCATAAATGGCGAGATTGGAAACCTCCAGTCGCTGGACCCCACACAGTTTGGCTTCGTCAAGGACAGATCATGCCTCCTGAACCTGGTGGATTTCTTTGAGACAGTTACTCAGGCTATAGATAAGGGAAAGGAGGTACACACGGCTTACCTTGACCTTGCTAAAGCATTTGATACCATTCCCCATTCAGGTATTATAGATAAGCTCACCAGCCTTGGCATAAACCCTTACGTCATAAGATGGATCGCAAACTGGCTCTCAGACAGATCCCATAAAGTAAGACTAGCGGGATCCATGTCTGAATCCAGACCAGTAATGAGTGGTGTGCCTCAGGGCTCTGTCCTGGGGCCCCTCCTGTTTGGCATATACTTCTCAAAAGTACAGGCAAGCACAGAAGGGCTGTGGCTGACTAAGTTTGTGGACGACTGCAAACTGGTTGCTATAATAGAGTCTTCGGCTGACATGGAGATCATCCAGAGGGGCCTAAATGAGACTGATGCATGGTGTCAAATCCATGGTCTCAAGCTAAATGCAAAAAAATGCGTAGTAATCCCCTTTGGAAAAAAACAGAGTACCCGCAAACTACAACATAGGAGGTAATCCCCTGAACTCTGAGGAAGAAATAAGGGATCTAGGGACCCAAGTAGATAGTCGGCTTTCCTTTGATAACCATGTTGCCAAAGTGATTAGAAAATCCTTCTATGTGACCCATCTAATCATGAAAGGGTTCGCATCAAGATCTAAGGATGTAATGGTGCCCCTCTACTCTTCCCTCATCAGACCCATTATTGAGTACAATGCACCAATTGGAATGTACCTGGCTAGACATCTCCAGCAGCTGGAGAGACCACAGAGGTACCTAACCAAGAGGATTACTGGCCTCAAACAGTTGCCCTATGCAGCACGATTGAAAAAGCTAAGACTGTTCTCTGTTACATACCGCTTTCTCAGAGGTGATCTCTGTCTAACATACAGAGCCATGTCCAACCCAGAATTGTTGAACATGGTCCATCTTAGCAAAACCAAATCTACTCGAGCTACACGCTCTATGGATATAAACCTCAACACAACAATGAATAGAACATGCTGGAGGGATAGATTCCCTTCGCAGAGACTTCCCTTACTATGGAACAGGGTCCCGATCTACATAAGACAGAGCCCCTCACTATCACTCTTCAAGAGGAACCTTGATGAGTGGATGGGTAACGGAAAGTTCATACTGGGGGGGATCACACCAACAGCACTACTAGATAGGGGCCAAGGGTACTAGCTGCTAGTACAAGGGTCTAGGGAACTACTAAAGGGGTGGTGAATACCGCACAACGTGGCTGGGCTAATATATGCCTTCGGGCAGATAGGTTCAATGGTTGGTACTTGGCTATTTACACAAACACAAACAACCTGGCTAAAATTAGTAAAAAAAAAAAAAAAGATAGTTTCACATTAAAGTTAATAAACATTTACACAAACTATATTAGCAATGATGGCAGTCCTGAAAGCAATAGGTTTCCTAGTTAAACATATTATTTCAGTCAGAAAAACAGGTTTTCCTCAGAAAAATACATTTTTTGGAAGATTTTCCACAAGTGAACTTATCTTCCCAGCACTGAAGGATCACTAGCCAACTGACAGTTTCACGAGGCCTGTAGATGGGCTGTTCTTCCATGGAATAAAAATCTCTAGACGGAATTTGTGCTCTCTCTATTTGATGCTTTCCTTCAATACCAGACAGTTGGAGCATGTAGAAGGTGCTCTTAAACTGTGAAAATTGGGCCCGTCACAGCAGGTAGTACTCGTACAGTTTTGGCTACTACAATAGTACTCTACAAGTTAAACATCTCTCCTATATATATCACAGAGTCAGAAAAGTTGATTTCCTTCTGTTGGGGGGGGGGGGGACTCAGAAAATACCCTTGTTTGTGGTCACACTGCATACAAGACAACTTAATTATGCCCCATGTAAATGTTCTCCATTTCTGAGGATAAGAGAGAAGGACTCTCTACTTTTTCCCCTTTCTTTCAATGTATTTCACTGGTGCTAGTGAAATTTTATGGGTTCAGTAAGAAATGTAGACCTATTTTGGTCTTGTGGGAACACCAGTGTAATCCCATGCTACAAGCACACTGGTTTCCTGTTCAGTTTTTAAGCACCGGGTAAGTCATTTGTACTCAAATGCTAACTACGACACAAAAGAAGTATTAGTGAATGGCTCCTGCAAGAGAGGAGCGGCCCTGTCTAACAGTGGCTTTTCTACAATCATGCATTCGAGGTAAGCATAAGAAAATAACTGGACATACGGAATTATTCTGGACGGCCCAGATGAAGGTACAAATGTTAGGCTGATTTTACTGTTGACTGGCGGAAGTACCACAGTTTGAGACTGTCCTTTGTGTGATTCTGACTGACAAGAGATTCCTATTTTGGAAGCCAAACTGGATGACTGTCTTTGCTGTGCTGCTTTATAACTTGTGATTTTTACATATTATGCAACTACCTTTTTTGATTTTTCTACTTTTACATGCTTTTTAGATCTTTGTTCTATGATCACACCTTTTACTACCCCTTTTGCTCTAAAGTATGTAATGTCCTGTGCTTGGAATTCTGTTTTTGGAGTGTTTCTTAAACCTGTGCTTGGAATTCTGTTTTTGGAGTGTTTCTTAAACCTGATGCATTTTTCCATCAAGTAAACCAAATGTACCTTATCTTAAGCTACTAGCCTTAACTTTAAACAAATGTTACAAGACTTGAGTGTATGCTCATGCCCTACACAAAATAAGCACTGGATGTGTTAATTTTAGGTGCAACACACAGAAGTTGTACCAATACCACAAAATGATACTCAAAATTCACTATGTTTAATTTATTGTACTCATACAAAACAAGGTAACGGCACTTTAACAGAAAAAAATAATTTAGAGTTTGGTTGATGCCTGAGGAACATTTAAAGTTCGGTTGATACCTGAGGAAGCAGTTTTTCTCTGTGGAAGTACCATTACATCATTTTGTACAAGCGCAATAAATTAAAAAGTTAATTTTGAGTATCATTTGGTGGTTTTGGTACAGCTTGTGTGTGCTGTTGGACTTTTACTTCTGTTGCTGTACTAATTCATTGGCAGGTTATTCTAAGAATTAATTTTAGCTGCAATATATCTTCTGCAAGCAAACATGACAATCCATTTAGGGATAAATGGTAACCTTACCATACAGGATTTAAACAGGATTACTTTCCTGTAATTTAATGATTTTTTATAAAAAAACAAAAACAAACAAAAAAAAAAACAGGTGTATAGAAATCAAGGGGAAAAACTTCCAGTGGTACTTGGTATTAAAAAGTAAAAAAGATTACATGAGAACACTGGACTTCTATATTACTACCACACTACCTGTACAAGTACCTTTTGAAGGTGCAAGCCCAGCTGTGGTCCTCTCTATGAGACATCAGGTTATGATTCCCCTGTTAATGCAACCCTCCCTGAAGAGGGCATGTTGTAGATATTCACAATTTAAATATATGTCAGAGTATAGTGGTGAAAACACGAGACTACTGTGAAAAACACGCTCTTGCACATCATTACAGCATGCAGATCATTTACTTACACAGTTTTTCTGTATTAGTAGCCAGTGATTTATGGAGGAAAGACAACTTAGAAAGGCAGTATATGTAACAGATAAACTCTTAATGTAGCATTTCACCAGTGAAGAGCACACTATCCTTGATGGGTTCTACACCTACACTTACTAATCAACATTTGGTGTATTTTTTCCAGAGCCTACCATGTTAGAGGACAGATTCAAGTCACAATGCAGGGTTCTGGCTACATAAGTACGTTTGCTCACTCCACCACCTGTTTGACAGTGGAGCTAGTTCAACTCCCTAACCACTCAGGAACATCTGTCTGGAAAATGAGAACAATAGGGAGATCTGGCTTCCCCACTGCTAGCAAATGACATGCAAGTCTAAACTTGCTCAAGTTACAGGGAAGTGCAACAGCAAAACCTTGCTGGAGTGACCACCCATAACAGATGGAAGGTCAGAGGATAGTCCTACTCCACAAGAAGGGCTCTCTATAGACTAGCTGATACAGAAAGCACATATTTGTTTAAGCACATATTACATATCTGTTACAGTGAAGAGAGAGTAGCCACCTTGACTGGCGTTATGGGTGGGCTGAATTACTGGAAATAAAGGCAATTAAGAGAGAGAGCAGAGGAACCACTACAGGAAAAGCTAGACGACAGACTACTGAGAAATTGCCCAGAAGGCCCAACTCAATAGCTGCAAATTGGGAAGGTTGCCTAGAAAGGGAATATTTTAGGACAAAAGGCCATAGTGATCAATGAAACCAAGCAAGCACTGCAAACATCAACTCAAACAGAAGCAGACTAGACAACAGGTAGAGGCAACACAGTAATAAACAGAATCAGAATGCTATCATCTGCAGGGGTCAGAAACAAATGTTGGTAGGTCCTCAATCACACAGGGCCAAGATATACCCTTCCAATGTTATCAACCTGGACTAAAACAATTCTGTGCAAGCTCCATGCAAGACCATCACACTCTCAGAGTGAGGGCAATCATTCACTCTAGCTCCTATCTACCACAAGGAACCAAGAGGAGGAGATGAGACATGTCCAATGTTAAGGATCACTTCCTTAAGAGGAAGAAAACAGAGCCTCCACCCCTAATCAGAAAGATAATTTAAATCCCTGTCAAAGGCACAAGAGACCTGGGATACTGAAAGGAGAACCACCACAGAAGCAAAACTTGTATGGGTAAATTCCTGCACTCTTATGCTAAAGGCTCAATGGCAGGGAGGCAATACTGACAAGAGAAAGAGCTCACACAAAGGATCCTGGAATGGGGTTAGCAGCTATCCTTGCCTAGCCACAATCTTGCCCTCTATCAGGAATCAAGAATGGGGCATGCTCAGCTCTCCACAATGGAAATGAGCTCCAGCAACAGGCATCCAGAACTTCTGTGACACTGTTCACCTGAAGCTGGCAGGGCCTGGAAGAAAATGTTTTACAAACCTAACAGGCAGAGAGAAGGCTTTCAAACTATCTGACAACAAATAATTTATGTCAATCCACAGCAAAAAAAAAAAAAAAAGTTAAGAAGGCAGAAACTATCTACCCAAAGAAAGGATAACATCTGAGCTATGCCTAGGGAATGGGAATCCAAAGAAGGGATATGATTAACCCATACATCTCCCTCTAATCTGCTAAGTAACAAGAAGGGAGAGGTTGTTACTCCCTTCCACCCCAAGAAATGAACATTTCTGGACAGCCCTGGGTCCATATATACTCCTAACTCCTTCCCTCAAGATGGAGGCCACAAAACTTCATTTCATTAGAATAATCTAATTGTAGGAATATGGTCCCATATGTCACAACTTCTAGTAGGGGAAATGGGGGTTTCAAAGAACATGTGCGGCAACCATACAAATTTCCACTAGTGAAGGAATAAATGGATCACTTACTAGGTCCACAAAGTAGAGGAATGAACTGAGTTAAGACCTACACATTCAGAGGCCAAGGGTACTGGGAGACCAGACCATGGGCCTGAGGATCAAGAAAAATCTCAACTCTGCTCCCTGCCTGAGGCCACAACCTCCAACTATAAAGGGGGCATGTGGATAGTACATGGAAGAAGGGACCTATCCCATCTGGCAGAAATGCACTGGACCTCAGCCCCAACACTGCTTCCAGTTCCACAGGGTAAGAATACAGGGAGGGCAAACCCCACACCCCTAAAAACCTCAAGCAGTCCTGAAAGCAGGATGCTCAGACAGCCAGAGAGAGACCAGAACATCTGCAAGTGGTTGAAGCTTTAACTGCTTTTAAGCACAACAAATGACGCTAAACCATGTTGGCCCTCACAGACGACACAAAACTGCATGCAGAGTAAGGTTATATGCCTAGAACGGAAGGCACATGGGTAGTCCCTAAAGGGACTCCACAGTCAGAGAAGGCCATCTAATGCATTGTCACTGGAAAGCATGAGAGATACTCAGTAGAAAAACTACCAGCCCAGGAACCTCAAAAAGGACAATCTGATGCCATAGCCCAAGGAGGGTAGAGGCAGGAATCTCCTCCTACCAACCTTACCTTCCCCAAAGCCAAAACCAGAAAGGCTTGGGGGACAGAATATTGAGGGACCACCACCAATGTCCTCCCAAAGAAGAGGTGACCAATACCCCAGAAGCCCTATCACAACATAGGTGGACAGGAGTAAAAGCCCTTTGGGAGGAGGGGTGCTCCAGTGGACAAAAAAAAAACATACTGTCCAGGTTGAGAGGACTATCCTTCTCCCAAGTAGCAGACAGGACCTCCATCACCAGCTGGCAGGCAAAATCTAGACATGCCCTCAACTGTACTAAAGAAGACCACAGAAGAGAGGGAATGGAAGACCACAGAAGAGAGGGAAGGGGAAACCAGAAGAATGGACCACCTATGGCTCAAGCCCTTAAGATCTGCTCTCTCAGAAGGACTAAAGTGAAGATATAATAGTCTCTCGATTACTCGAAATGTCAATTTTTCCGTACCAGTCTTCCAAAATTTTGGGTAAGAAAAATCATAAAGTCTGAATATGTAAACATTATATGTATTCGCTTGAGCATGTTTTTTGAGCTTCTAGCCAGTTTGTGTACACAAAATATTCTTTACTGTCCACTGGAATCGCTGTATGGTTGAAAATTGTACTCCCGCTTGTAGAAAAAAAAATTTAGAAGTTTTTTTTATCCAGTTCAATTATATGTTTGATTATCCGAACAACCATAGGTCCCAATTAGTTTGGATAATCAACTCAACTCTACACCCAGTGCTGTCCTCCATGACAAAGGAAGGCTATTTCATGAATGAAGGAATGTCCAGGTGGCCTGGGAGCAGGCAGCAGCCACATGACTCCCAGTTTTGAGCTTTAGGGAATCAGCTGGATCATTTTCGCTTCCTGAAAGAAACGGAACTTAAATAACGTACGACAGAAGCCTCCAGCATACAAAAGGCTATCCAGGAAAGTGTCAAGCAGGGGCTTTAACCCTTGCCCAAAATATCTGTGCCTGTCAAAAGATGCATACATTAAGAAACTATCCAGATCCTTCCAGGTGGGGAGTCCTCAGACATGCCTCTGCCAAGGCAGATGAACATGTTTGTTGCCCAAGGCATTCACACAGACTACAGACAGATGAACCATCAGTAATCAAGTGCACCATTATTGCATGTATTCTTTTTGTACAAAAAAATGTTAAAAGTGAAGATCCTCTGTCTCCCTAATGTAGAGGCAACACACACTATACCCTTGTTTACAATTTCAATGTTGCAAAACTTAAAAAAATTAATATCTGTTTAGTATGGCATTTTAGAGTGATAGCACAGAATGGCACCATGTGCCTTCTGTGGAAGGTTGGACGCCGGGCTGGCAACTCGACACTGTAAAACTCCACTGCCAATCATGAGCAGACAGGAGATCTGCTGTGGCGACCTCTAACCGGGAAAAGCCGAAAGCACAGAATGGTACAATTTTTTGGAAAATATTCAATCTAGAAATTATTTAAAGCTTTTGTTCTCAAAAAATATTTAAAGTCTTTGTTTACTGTCTTTTTCATCAATGTAGGTAACTGAAATTTGTCAATGCATTTAAACTGCATGACCTTTATCAGAAGGTGATACAAGAGGATTTTAATTCACAGCCAATCCCCTTCTGCTGAACTTCTGGCTTTAACTGATATTAACTGGAGAAAAATAACCAAATAAATGACTAGGAAACGTGCATTTGTTGCAGTGCTGATGAATAAATACCAACCTAACATACGAGATCAACTACAGCTCTGTCAAAGGTGTACCTATGAGAAAAGAAAACTTGCAATCACTAACGGCACATGGGCTCTAATAAAAAAATGGAGAGACACAATGACAGCCTAAAAGCTGAGAGCATCTTTTCTTAGTCTGCAAATAATAAAACTGTGTTCTGAGAACCCAGTGACAGTTGTGAAGCTTCAATATAACTGAAAAGCTCACTATGCTCTCCCATGTTTAGATGCAAAACACCAAGCAGAACATATGAACACTGGGTCTAAAAGCCTTTTTCCTGGTCCTAATAAGACAATTTTTAGGAAAAGCCTTTTGCAGCTTCTCTGTATTTCTGTCCATGTGTCAATGTGAAAGAGGTTGCTCACTGTCTGTCTTATCTAATTAGCCATTCTAAATCACGGGGCTTCCATCCCCTGAAAACCTGCTTCTACTTCAAAAAAAATTAACAGTTCAAAATGCAACATACTGTAGTTCATTCCAAAAAATAATGCAAATCTCCTAAATGCCATGGGAATCTCCTTTCCACAGCAGCAAAATGAAACACTACCTTAAAAGACAAAACAGTCAGAAGCAGAGATGTGACCTCTGCAAGCTCTACCACAAAGGAACTCAAGAACAGCAGTACAGAACCAGGGCAGCTGTCTGGCAATATATGCCTCATTACAACCGTTAACACCAAAGGACACAGTCATGGCAGATGGTGGCCTCAAGCAGCAAATACTAAAACAGTCTGCTGTGAGCAAATTGTTGTGGGGTAGAAGAGGATCTAGCTAATCTGAAAACAACAACATCCAAACACCCAGGACTATGACTATTTTCAACCAAATCATATTTGGTTTATTATCTACATTAGGAAGACTTTAGGAACACAGGTAGAGTATCAAGATATTTAACCAAAATAAGTCTTCAAGATACTGGAAGACTAATAAAAACAAAACATTACCATGAGAAGTAAACAAGCAAATATTAAAAAGGGAAATGTTTTATGGATATTCTAACAAAAAGACAGTCTTGTATTATAACAATCTATCAAGTACCAGAGTTGCATCAGAAACACAAGAGAGAACAGTGGTGGAAAAAGCATGCAATGCATTGAATAACCACTCAACACAAAACACTGAGTGACTTAAGTGTAATGCCACAAGCAGAAGTCAGTTTCATGGTATGTCAGCAAGACTAACTACAAAATGGTACAAAGTGATAGCATAAAAACATGACATAGTGAACATCATACACATACAACACATCCTTATATCTGTGCATGACACTGGCAAAATTTAAGTTCAATTCAAAACTTACCTTAAGTAGGAAGCTCAGAAAAGGGGGCTAACCTTGGTTTTAAGAATATAAAGTACAATGTGATTCACCAAAAAACCTGTCACTTGCTGTCCCATAACCCATTATTTGGCAGATTTTAACAATGACCAGAGATCAGGCTTTTGCACAAGTTCTGGTGGTATGACAGTAATGTAATAAGCACTATGCCTAGAAGTTGTTTGCACATTAAAGGGGACAGAGGTAGTAGTTCAACACTTGCACTCTCAAAACTGTTGATTGCATCTGTGACTGTGAGCTTAAGTCTACTGAGGCAGATGATTCCAAAATGGCCTGGTCTGCAAGTTGGAGCCTGACTCAGAAGCAATCTATTGTTTACTTACTGAGAAGCATAATTATAACCACAAAAAATTAGTACAAAAAGGATGCTTATCTACAGAAGAATGCATTCCACACACCAGTTCCTGTCTTTTTCATAAAAATATGTGATGACTTTAAAACATTCTCATAACCCCTGAAACATCACACATGTGAAGAAATCTGTGAAAGTCTTGTTTCACATGGCAATGCCCATCAGCTGGTTGCTCACCTTTTCAACATGGCTGACATAAGGACTGCATGTCAGAAACCAAACCTGTAGTGTTTCCTCTGACAAGGAAACTTTTCTGGCTACTCAGGAAGACCAAATCTGCTGTAGATTCAGACCATCTAATCATGGTCTAGCAATATAAAATATTACTTCAAGAACAGCAATACCATAGCAGCTATGCATGAAGTTAAGTCTCATTTTTCCCCAAAGGACGAGAGAAGCATCTAAACTAGCCTACAATGAAACTAGGCAGTCATCTGTGTAACCCTTTTCCGCACAAAAACTGAACTTTTTTGTTTACTAGCAAACATCAGTCTGGTCACTTCACCTAAAATATACAAACTTGTCTACTCCTGAAACTGCTGGCACCCATGTAAACTTGTGTAAGATACCGACACTGGCACCTTAAAGTTACAGTACTGCAACTTTTAAATGCCCACTATTCATGGTTATTGAAGAATTCAGACATTCATCTAGTATGTTTATACATTATTAACAACAAAGGCTAATGGCTGGATCAAAAGCAAGCACCATCTTTACATCTCAAAGAATGCAATTTCAGAGCTAAATTTTCATAGCATTCTTCAACATTTCTGGCAAACAACCTAACAATTAGGTAATATCTGCCAAGTCTAAACCATAATGTAATCTCCAACAAGTCTTGATACAGACCCATATTGTTGCTACGGAATGATTACTATTCCATTCCAGAGAGCAGTCTGCCAATGAGATTTAGCTGAAAAGGCTGCAAGTGGTTTAGCATACACAGTATAAACTGAAGTTTAGAAACTTTTCAGTTTAACCAGAAAAAAACAAACTGGTACTAAAACATTCCATAACAAAACGATCAGTTTTGTTTGTTTACCTGCTTACTATACTTCTCTTTTTCAAATTCTGCTATTTGATTAAATATATCCAATAAATTCTGAGGAAGTTGTTTTTTAACTCCTTCAGATGTACTATATTCTGTCTGTTTTTTGCCCAAGTCCCGTTCATTACTACCTTTCCAGTTTCGGTCATGGCCTGCGGTTTTTCTGTACTTGGAAGAGTCATTGCTTTGATATTTTCTGCCTTCCCCACTTCCAGTAGAATTATTTCTATGCCTTTCATATTTGTTGCTGGAGTCATTTTGGTAGGAGTCCTTTTCACCCCTATGGCATTCTGATGATTTATAGGAATATTCAGATCCTGCTGAAGAAGTTGAGTATCTCCTTTGACTCTGTTCAAATTTTTTGCAGCGTAGTCCTGAATTATCTGCTTCTGCATCTCTATTCCGTTTTGAATCATACAATCTGCCCTTTTCATACACCTTTATGGAGCAGGATTCTGAAGAATCCTTCCACTTTTCAGAGCACCTGTCCTTACTTGATTTTTTGTGTTTACTGAAGCTATCATGCTTTCTGGATATCTTAGGGTGTTCTACGGTGTGTTCAGACCTACCTTCAAAATAATCCTCACTTTTTACAGAACATGAGAAATCCAAGTGACATTTCTCCACCTCTTTGAACTCTGACTTAGCATGCTTTTCCAGAAGCTTTGCTACCTCTTGTTTTTGAATGAGAAAAGAAGCTGATGTATTAGCTGGCAGTGGGTACAACTCATTTTTACTGCATTCTTCCTCAAATGAAGAAACTCTAGTTGCATGTTTATGGGCACTGTAGGATGATTCTGAGTGTCTTCTTTTCTGCTTCTTCCTTTTTTTGTGACTTGATGAGGAAGATGAAGAGACTGATGTGACAGATGAATCACTGGAAGCATCACTTGAACTTGATGTCAATCTTTTTTTTCTTTTCTTAACTCTAACAAAAGTAAAACAAGTTAGTGAGGATCTTACATCACAAAGTCATTCATTTATTTGTATTGATAAAGTAGGTGACGTACCACACACGCATGGTCCAAAAGAGAGAGAAAAGGAATGCAATATGAAAAATGCAAACAATGCAGAAACACATATAGGAAGCATTTACCATATTTATTCAACATATCAAGTGCAGCTTAACTTGATACCAACACAGGGCAACATTAAAACTTAACACAAGTGTCAATTTTAACAACCAGGGAAAGGTAACTGGACATACATCTGCTCATGCTTTAAGTTGCCTGATAAAATCCCTTCCCAGGAAGTACTGAATTTTACTAATTACAGTTTAGCATCCTAAGGCAGCTGCAGTTGGCCGTGTACAGGAAAACACTAGATTTGCAGGTTATGTTAATGAGCTTATGAGATGCTTTCCATTTTGAACATTGCATATTATGTGTTTAAACGTCATGCTACCCCCCCCCCCAAAAAAAAAGTCAGACATCTTAAATTACTGTAAAGACAATAATTTTTATTGACAGTGGAATACTGTTCCACAATAGGGAGTTTCTGGAGGATAAATCTACTCCCAATTTTAAAGTAGGTGGTTTTGATTTTAAAATTAAGGCAGGGTCCTCTAATTTCTATCATGTGGCAGATACATTACACAGAAGGACTCGCGTGGAAGAGAATCCTTCTTAACTCTATAATCTAAACACATCACCTCTTAAAAAAATCTGTGCGAGAAACTACAAGGAAGTCTATAAAGTTGAGTAACATGCTTCGGATCACACTATTGAAATCCTACATTGCAATATTAAATTAACTGGCCTAACTAATGAAATAAACTGTAACATTACTATCACGATCAACACTAATACCCTTCAATAATCAGAGGAATCATACCAAAACATTTTCACATAACTGAGAAATTGTCAAATGCAAAATTTCCTTAACCTTATGTTCAGTTAGAATTAAATATTTTACTAAAGTATATGTGGATACGGGGTACCTCTTGAGAAAGCAATGAACCATTTGCTAACATGACAAATTAACTTACTGTCTTGACATTGTGCACTTTTTTTTTTAAATGAAATTCTGAACCATAAACCTACTCTTTTTGCCAGCCAAAAAGCTGGCTTAATTTGCAAATGTCAAAAACCTGAATTAACCACATACCTCTCTCTCTAGATGACTTAATATGAGAAAAAAGGCAATCCCAAAAGAGAAGAACGCAAGAAAGATCCTGTGAAACCTTATTTTCAGCACAAACCCCATTACACTGAGGACCACAAACTCACTGTATGTGAACAGTCTAAGAACAGTTTTCAACTCAATGTTAAATACTTTTAGTAATTCTATGAACAGCCTATCAATACTAATGAGGAATGCTATTACTATTGTCAAATAAAAGTACATGGCCCTAAAACTGACGCACCTTTATCTATGGCAAAGCAACATTTTCAAAGAAAGTTAGTTATACAAGCCTTAACAAAATTATACTTAGGGATATCAAAGACTTGCAATATTTTTTTTCTATAATTTCTATTAGCTTGATCAAGGCTCTCCATGACTATGGAAGACAATGGCCAACCTGGCAGATCTACAAATACATGGGATGATGGAAAACTACCTTCATGAACAGGTACAAATACTTTACTGTTTTTCTTATCCTTGCAACTGCAAACACTTTTGTAAACAGATGCATCAGCTGTACAAGGAATGATCTGGGAAGTTTGACTACTGAGATAACCAGGAATCGCTGAGCTTCATATATACATTTTTAATCTTAAGTGCATGTTTGACTGCTTCTAATGTAATTACAAGAGCCCAATTAAGGAAGTAATATTAGGGATCTTAAAGTAGAGACCAAAATACTTGGGGGAGGGTAAAAATCTTACCAGTCCAGCTTTATTACAAAAGTAGCAACTGTCCATCTACACAATACAACTGGAACTATTTTCCATCATTCTAATAGTTTAAAAGTTATTTGCTGTCTTAATGATAAGGAAACTTTCAAAATATCTTGTTTTGCATTTAAGAGTTATTCAATAAATTTTAGGAGTCCAGAAAGATGTAATACAAAAATATGTAATTACACAGTACTGGAAATAACCTGTAGACAGTAATGCATTATTTTTCAAACATATTCCACCAATAATTCTTTTGACTATGCTTTACATATGTGAATTGCTTTCAAGCAAAACGCTTATGGACTTGTTCATCTGAACAAGTGACATCTGATAAACTTTTTCTACGCAGGGTGCAAGCCCCTCACACACTTGATGCAGGGGGCTTTGCCCCTTGTATTACCTTAAACTAATGCAACCACCTCCAAATTCACCCTTTCAACTAAACAGGTATAAGATCGGGGTTTACTTAAAAGTAATTGATGGAAATATAGGAAAGTGACTTTTATCCTGTTATAAACACATTTATTTTGATTGTACTTCATTCGCCTGGAGTCCTGGCTGCCTGCAGATTGCAATCTTACAGCTTGGTAATAATTTTAAAGGCAGATCACATGGGCTACGGCTCAAACAGGCATTGAGCTGTGGGGAGCGAGTGGGAATTTAGTGGCTAGGTTTAGGGATGACTGGACATTTAGGATCATCGAGAGACAAAGACTTATCGACAGGATGCAAGTGGGAGTTTTAAGCTTAGGGAGCAGGGTTTGTGATAATGGGTAGGCAGCAAGTGAGGTGTTGAAGGTTAGATTTAGGGAGTAGTGTTTGTTACTAGGGTAGGGAGGGTCTGGGAGATTAAGGATTATGGTTAAACAGTGACTGGGTTATTTAGACTTAGAGTGGTTGGAATTTTCAGGGTTAGGGAACACGTGGAACTTTATTAGCGTTATGGTTCTGGGCAGACATGTGTAACAGAATCAATTCAGTGGGGAGGCTGGATACTTTACAGTTTCAAGCAAGTGACAGTAAACAGGACAAGAGTTTTTTGGATACACAGGATGCTCTGACTTATTTAATACATACATACATAAATACAAATATCTCAAGCACTGGCATTAATGCCTTTATAGAATGCCAATATACCGAAATAAGAAGTTATGTACTTACCATAACGCTCCATGTTATTTTCTTCTCGCCTTCTTTCTTGCTGGTTGGTTCGGAGCCGATCCTCGGCTCCGACTCGGCCATCTTCAAAAGCTCAAGAGCTGCTTACTGGCTCGAGGCCCCCCTATATTCCATGATGCCTGGCGCTAGATACCCAGATCTCGTTTGGTAAGTCTAACTGCAGACATAAAAATACAGGAATCCTATCCTAGAATGCATAAATCCTACTGGATAGACTACTAGTCAGAAAGGAATAGCCAGAGAAGATTCAGCCAGTGAAGGAAAAAAACATAAGGAACTCTTCTCAGTCTATTAAGATAGGGGATAGAGGGTGGGACGCAAGAAAGAAGGCGAGAAGAAAACAACTAACATGGAACGTTATGGTAGGTACATAACTTCTTAATATTAAGTTGTCTATCTCACCTTCATTCTTGCTGGTTGGGACAGCGTCCCTAGCACCTCAATCCTGGGTGGCTCATCGGAACAGACTCTTCAGAACAGTGGAACCAAAATCAGCTCTGCTCCTGGAGGCCACGTCCAGCTTATAATGTGAAATGAAGGTATGAGGACTGGCCCATGTAGCTGCCGCACAAATAGTTTCCATTGGCAATCTTGCTTGAAAAGCCACTGAAGTAGCCAGAGCTCTAGTGGAGTGACCTTTTGGTTTAGCAGGAAGCTCTTTGTTACTTAGCTGATACATCAATGTAATAATAGATGTCAACCACCTAGATAAAGTTGCTTTCGACACTGGTACACCTTGTTTACCCTCAGCATAGGACAGGAACAGCTGGTCTGATTTTCTGATTTGCTTAGTTCCATGCAAGTAAAAGCGTAACGGTCTATGAACATCCAACTGATGCAACTTGTACTCTGCCTTGTTGGAATAATTTGGAAAAAACAATGAGATCAATAGACTGATTCAAATTATTCTCAGAAGAAACCTTTGGAAGGAAGGATTAGTCCTGAGAGAAACTCTGTCCTTGTGGAAAACTAGATAAGGAGGGTGAACACAAAGAGCTTGAAGTTCACAAACTCTTCTGGCTGAAGTAATTGCAACTAGAAGAAGGGTCTTCCAAGAAAGAAACTTCAAAGAACAAGAAGCTGCAGGTTCAAAGGGAGGCAATATGAGGGAAGCTAAAATCAAATTTAGATCCCATGGAGGTGGGGGATCTCTCAGTGGAGGCCTGATTAAAGTAGTCCCTCTGAGAAAGGCTTTACAAAGCCTACGGGACATAATACTAGTATCTGATAGGCCTGTATGAAAGTTTGAAATTGCAGCTTGTTGAACTCTAATCATGGCAGAAGATGATCCAGCATGAAAAAGTTCCACTACAAAATCCAAAATATGGTGCACAGGGGCTGAAAAGGGATCTATATTTCTAGCCTCTGCCTAGAAAGAGAAACGTTTCCATTTACTAGCATAAGTCTTTCTAGTGGTAGACTTATGCGATAAGATGATTTGTTCGGGAGCCTGACTAAGGTGGGAGATGTTCGGGAGCCTGACTAAGGTTGGAAGTGGAGCAACCAAGCAGTGAGCTGGAAAGATTGAAGGGATTGGTGCAGCCCGCCCGATTGATGGATCAGGAGGTCTGAAACTGGGTCCAGGGCTGCTCCAGAAGGTGATGATGCAGGAACGGTTACCAAAGTTGTTGAGGCCAGTAAGGGGTAATGAGGATCATCTTGGTAGCTTTCTGTATTAGTTTGGGAATTAGGGGAAACGGAGGGAAAGCATAAAGAAGTCCCTGAGGCCAATCGTGAACTAGAGCGTCTCTGGGGAAGTGTCCGGGAAGAGGGAGGAGAGAGAAGAAATTGTTGCACTTGCTGCTGAAGGGGGAGGCAAAAAGGTCGCAGCAAGGCTGACCCCATCTGCGGAAAATTTGGTCCGCCACTGTCTGATTGAGAGACCACTAGTGAGGCATGAGAATTGCTCTGCTCAGCCTGTCCGCTATAATGTTGGACTTCCCAGGAATGTGCGCTGCTATCCGAAACCGTTGGGAAGAGATCGCCCACTGCCAGAGTTTGAGTGCTTCTCGACATAGGGGGTAGGACTTGGTTCCACCCTACTTGTTGATATACCACACTACCAACATATTGTCTCTTTGAATTGCAATGGTCCCGGTGGGAAGAGAGCTGTGAAGAGCTTGCAACGCCAAAAGCACGGCCCTCATCTCCAAAACATTGATATGCAGATGGTACTCATGAGGCTGCCAGGTGCCTTGGACTGTTCTACCCTGAAAATGCCACCCCACCTGATCAGGGAGGCATCCGTGGTCCCCGTAGCCACTGGAGGAGGAAAAGCAAATGGTCTGCCCTGGGGTACTGATGGGGAAACCATCCAAGCAAGTTGGTTTTTGCATGTCTGTGTGATCATTATCTTGTGAGACATTGGAAGTTGCTGGAAAGACCATTGGGTGAACAGCATCCACTGAAGAATCCTCATATGAAAACGAGCAAGGGGAACTAGTATGACAGCCGCTGCCATGAGACCCAAGGTTTTTAGGATTTATCTAGCCTGAATTTTTTTGCATCCTAATAAGACCTGCACATGTCGGCGAATGTCTAACACTCTGTCTAATGGCAGTCTCGCTGATGTGTCCTTTGTATTTAAGTTTACGCCTATAAAGGTAATAGATTGACAAGGCGACAATGCAGACTTTTCGAAATTTATTGCGATACCTAGCTTGGAGCAAGTTTAGATGGTTTTGTTTCTGGCTTGCAGCAGGTGATGTCTGGTGGTAGCAGTAAGGAGTCAGTCGTCTAGATATGGAAACACCTGGAATCCTTGCCGTCTCAGGTGAGTGGTAACTACTGCCAAACATTTGCTGAACACCCTGGGGGCTGTGGTGAGACCAAAGGGCAGAGCTCTGAACTGATGACTGGCTCCCAGCCAGAAGCGGAGGAATCTTCTGGAGCGTCTGTCCATTTTGATATGGTAGTATGCATTCTGAAGATCTATGGAGCACATCCAATCAATTGTCCTGACCCAGAAAGGATAAAATGGACTGTAGCGTGACCATCCGGAACTTCGTTCTTTGAACAGACCTGTTTAGTCTGCTGAGATCCAGAATGGGTCTCCAGTCCCGTTCTTTTTTGGTACCAAAAAGAACCTTGAGTAAATTCCGGATCCTTGCTGGTTTGCTGGGACTGGCTGGATGGCTCTTTTTCTTAGCAGTTTTGATATTTCTTGAACTGCTTGATCCCTTAGATTGGGTAGAACATCTGGAAGGGATTTGTTGGGAATGTAGGGAGTGCGAAAGAACGTGATTTTGTAGCCTTCAGATATGACAGACAGTACCCATTTGTCTTGTGTTATACTTTGCCAGGCTTTTGGGTACAGCGATAATCTTCCTCCGACTGCCTCCGAAGGTGGACAGCTGGGCAGCACCTCAGGGATGCTGGAAGGGCATGTCAGAGAAAGATACTCTTTGGCCCTGATTTTGCAAAGCCCCTCTGCCCAGAGGGTGGCGTCTATTGTTGTTCCCTCCTCTGCCTCTGGAAGGGAACACTCCACGTGTCAGGCACGGCTCCCTTGGGTTTCCGGAACCATATCTTCCCACTCTTCTGACCCTTGGGATACGGTCTTGAAGGAGTGGAAAAACAGACTCCCACAGCAGAGAGTCTTGCCTTCCTGCTCACAACTGGTAAGGGTATCCTTCACCTGTGGTCCAAAAAGAGCAGAACTATCAAAGGGGGTGTTGGTGAAAGACACCCTGAAGGGTTCCGCAAAGTTACATAACCGCATCCAAGCATGCCTCCTTAAGGCCACGCCTGGGCCTGCGGCCCTATTCGCACCATCGGCTGCACAAGAGATAAACTGCATGGAGGAGTTTACTACCGAATTAAGAGTCGCCAGCTGGAAGGCAACCTTAGCCTGGGCCCCCGCAGCTGATGGATCTTGAAGGGTATCTCCTAGCTCTTTAAGGAGATCCCTTTGAAGGCAGGTAAAGTGGCACAAGTAATTCAGCGACCTCATGGAGAAGGTCGCTGAGGAAAACATCCGCTTCCCATATCTGTCCATCGTCCTAGATTCCTTATTAGGGGGATGGACAGATGAAGTTTCAGCCAACTCCTTTTTTGTGGCCGCTGCTACCACAATGGCATTAACGGGAATACCCTTAGTCAGAAATTGCTTGTCCTGTGGTGCAGTAATAAATTTTGTGGGTCTTCGGGGGGTTGGTTCCACTGTGTCTGGGGCTGACCATGCCTTCCGAGTCACCACAGACATCAGTGGATCGAAAGGCGGAGACACCCAGGAGGTGGAGGGTCGGGAACCAAACGCGTCCAGGAATACAGACTCATCCTCGGAAGGGTTAAAGGTAGTCCAGTTCCCCCTCTGCCTAAGTATCGCAAGGATGTCCGAGAAAGAGACGTCCTCATTGGGGATCTCAGGGACCCTTCCGAATCCTCTAAGTCGGTATCTGAAGTGACCGACTCAGGGGAGTCAACATGCTTCCTCTTGCATTTCCTCTTTCGAGGGGGCTCCTCTGAATGATCAGGGGAGGCATCGGAAGAGGAAGATACACCCAATGGGGTGCCCTGGAGTGCTTGTTCCCCACGCTTGGGGTCTGGAGGAGGGGCAGAGGCAGCCGCAGGCACCATGGGGAGAGGAGACAATGAGGCTGATCGTGGGGCTGACTCAGAGGCCAGCACACTCCTCATGACCTTGAAGGCGCCCCTTCCTGATAGCGGAGAAGGCTCTGGCTCCAAAGAGACCGGAATCCTTCCCGGCACCGAGACGGCTCCAAAGCAGATGTAGGAGCCGAACTCACCTGCGCCAAAGCTCCGAGAGGGAGAACGGGGTCAGGCAAGGATCCGATGCCACTCGCCCCCTTGGAGCCGACGAGGGAGTCCCGGGCGCCCAGATCCCTCCAAGGACGGTACCATGGAAGCAATCGGAGCAGACGACGGAACCAAAAGTGTAGGTATAGGCGCCAACGGTCCCACGATCAGAGCCCCAGCAAGCTCCGGCTCCGAACTCAAGGGACAAGTCGAAGGAGGAATTACTGCAGAGACAGGCGGAGCCGATCCCTGATGAGGGAGGCTGGATAACATTTTAGCCAGGGCCTGCAATTTTAGAAGCCTGCTCACCACTCTCTCCAAATCATGGTCAGATAGTCTAGAAGACAGAGAAGAGTGGGATCGGTGACTTCACTCCGAATGTAACAGAGGCGACCCCGGAGCAGAATGTATCAACTCTAGGGATGGAGATGTAGAGCATTTTCAGCTCCCTGATGGTTCCGACACCAGAGTCGGGGCCGACTGGGAGATAGGTAATTCGGTTCCAGTCGGAACCGAAGTTGAAGCAGACGCCACACCTGATGACGGCTCTGAACTGGGAGCTGGCGGCTTTGTTGGCTTAGAGGGTTTCACTGGCTGGGTCTTAGCCGGTGACCCTTCAGGTTTGAGCAAACCTCTAAGGATTAGCTTTTATTCCTACACTCCTGCAGGACTCTTGGACTAAAGGCATGACACACCGAACAGGAGTCCTGCAGGTGTAGGGCGCCCAAACAGTAGACACAGTGACATCTTATGACAGCATGAGTCACACTTCTTGAATCCAGATACTTTCGTATCTTTAGACATTCCTGTAAAAGGAAATATCAATTTACAAAGAAAAAGTAACAGAAGGGAAGTAGGTAACTAGTAAAACACACGCACGCAACACAAGTTACCACACCCTAACAGCACACACACTCTATTATCCAAGAAAAAGTAAATAGACCTACTAATTTACAACAATTTCTAATAAAGAAACTAGTACATAAAAATTGAGAATAAGGATTAGCCTCTAACTAAAAACGGCTAACTTTAAGAAAAGAAACAGGGGAGGGGAAAACTCTCTAACAAGAAAACGAGTTTTCAAGGGAAGGAGACAATTACAAATAGATAACTACAACTACTATAACTATTCTAAACACCAACTACAATATAAATTTTTTTATATACACTAACAATAAAATTGAAAAATATGACCTGAGCCAGTAAAAGCAACCTCGCAGCAGAAGCAGCAAACGACATCTGGGTATCTAGCGCTAGGCATTATGGGATATAGGTGGGCCTCAAGCCAGTAAGCAGCTCTCGAGCTTTTGAAGATGGCAGAGTCGGAGCAGAGGATCGGCTCCGAACCAACCAGCAAGAATGACGGCGAGATAGACAACTTATCATTTTTTGCCATAAGTAGTCCAAGCTGTTGTAAAAAAATATCTAAACTAGTGCTTGCTTTAATGTGATTTGGTAGTTTACTCCATGCATCAGCTGCTTTCACAGACAGCCAATTAGTACACTCCTCATTCCTATAGAATCTTCTACATAGGTTGTCTGATGATTCTCTACTACTTTTTGATAACCCCAAACATTCCCAAAGATGGTCGTCTCTAAAGACACGATATACCTGAATAAAGTCTCCTCTTAAATATCAACATGACGCGCTGTACAAGTTGATATTTTAGTCTCTCATAACTTAAATTTTCATATCTATGGATGCCCTTCGTATATTTTCTCTGTAATCTTTCATGTTTACTCATACTTTTCTTATAAGGTTTCCATACCATTTTCCATATTCAAGTTTGTGTCTAATGTAACTAACAAACACTGACTTCATCACTTCTGATTTCCTAGACTATAAATCTATTTATATAACCTACAGTTCTAGAACTACTGTGGTGGTGGTGCTGCGGTAGCGTTGTCGCCTCACAGTTAGACGTTGCCTGTTCGATTCTCAGAGCGTCTTCCATGCGGCGACATGCGTGAATGGGCGTGCCTTCGTTGAAGATTGTGCGTTAGGCCCGGCAAGCCAGCACATCAAAATCTACTGCCAATCATTAGCGGACTGGAGCTTTGCTGTGGCAACCCCTTACCGGGAAAAGCCGAAAGAAACAAACAGTTCTAGAACTATCAATAATCAATTGGTTGATATGATTAGAAAAACTCGAAGCTGACTCTACCCATATATTCAGGTCCTTAAATGACTCCACAGTTTCAATCACAGTATGCTGTATTAAACCTTCACCTTTCAATTTGTCTTCAAAATCACATATGGTTAGTTTTTGATGTACTTATCAGCACATTACTCTTCTGTGCCCAAATCGTCTATTTAATGAAGTTCTTTTGCAGACATGTCCTGTCTGTAACGCATGTAATCAGTTTACTCAATTTCAAATCATCTCCATACAGACTATAGAATACCTTGGATAAAAAGATAGGTCTGAAAGATACGATCTAAACAGGTGTGGGCCTAGGACAGAGCCCTTTGGGACGCCCTGACTGTAACCAAGAATTTAATTTGTCCAACTGCGGTATGATACTTGCCATGTCCTATTTGTAAGCTATGCAGCTATCCATCTTATCAAGACTGCATCAGTACCTAGATGTTTTAATTTATTGATCAGTGTTTTGTGAATGACCCTGACAAAAGCTGAAGTTAAATCTATATAAATTACATCACAGTACAATTTTCCATTCATAGATATTATATTGTTATAGCACATCTGACAGGTGGCATTAGATCTATTTTCAGCATATGCATGCTGACATTTGGTTTCAAGTCCCAACATTTTGAATTCCGGCAATGAGTTATCCAATATTGCCTTCTCCATTATTTTCCACAATATGAAAGTAGACTTAAGGGTCTGTATAACTCTGGGTTGGACCTTCTCTCCTTTCCTTTAAAGACGGGTTTAATAAGTGCACGTCTCCAATCTTACAGAATCTCCCCATACTTATGCAACCTAGTAAATAGATATAATTGTACTGCAAGTTCTTGCTGAAGTGTTCTCATGTCATTATTACTAATTCCATCTCCTCCATATGTTTTGTTTGGATCCATTTTGCACAGTTCTTTTTCAATATAATCTAATTTGATTTCAGTATAAGGTTAACTTGATGCCATTTAGACAACTTACCACCACCCTCTTTTTGGGGCTAAACTGTTTTGCATAAGATTCTGGTAATATATCTATAATCTGCTGTGTCTGAGAATACATTTTAGAATCTACACACGGTTTATTAATTTGTACGTCTTTACTCCTTCCATACCCTATGTATCTTGGCCTGGACTCAGGACCTACACCTCAGGCAAGTGAGTCAAGGGTGGATGGAGCGAGTCAGGGCAAGATGATGAGAGAGATCACAGAACAGGCACTTTTCCTACATTAAAAAAATGGGGAAACTCTCAGAAATAATTGTTTTTGTCAAGATTAGAATGGTGACGGATGCTCTCTGTCTACCATGGCAGACTTCAATAAATGTAGACTGATGTACAGTACTGTAGGATATACTGGAAGCTGTCTGACTTGACATGTATTGCAATGTTTTGTGTTTTAACTCAGTTAATATACTGTCTTAAAATAATTTATTTTTGTAAAGGTATAAGTAAATTATGGCGTTCTGGCTATTTGCCTTTTTGGAATGGCAGGTTCATATAAATAAGTGCTAAGCTATCAGTCTGCATGCTATTATAAACGTAGCTAATATCAAAAGGTCAGACAAACACTGTAACTCGTATCGGTCAGGTTAGGACCTTAACCATTATGCTAATCCTCTCCCCAGGTAACATATGCAGGACTACAACACTCCCCATATGGTGCACTGCAATGTTAGCAATCCATCTACCTGGTGTGAGAACAGAACCCACAACCCTCTGCACCAAAGGCAAGCGTGCTCCCTGCTCCTACACCAACATTAAAATATTATGGGTTAATATCATGCAATCAATCTGCAGACTAATATACCCAGCCAATAATGAGACAGAAATCAAAAGCAAGAATCAAACCCTGAACCTTGTGTCAATGAGGTAAGCACCTTAATTATGTCAACCTCCCCAACCCAGCTGGTATTACTAGTACACCTAAAAAATGAATATGGGTAAAACTCTTCAGCAGCTTACCTGTACTGATCCTAAGTTTGCTCTATAACCATAAACAAAACCGACTTTCCTGAAATGTGCTGAGATGAAACTGATCACCTAGGCTGTAGAAGGCTTGTAAGTTCATTAAATAGAAACTTAGCAAAGTACGTCTGTTTTATGTGAGGAGCTGATTAAGTTTACTAAGGGGGAAGATGCCGACTTTGACACGTGTTGTATATATAGATTATCTTTCCTGGAAAGCATCTGCAACTGGGAAACAAACGATACTTCTCTTTGCACAGAGTATTGATTTTTTGGCAAATTGGTTGAATGAGCCATACAAGGGTTGAAATGTTTATGGAATATTGTAACACTACAGTTAATAGCTTATATATACATATATATTTTTGATTAAAAATATTACAGTTTGAAAAGCTGGGGGTGTTGCAAGAATTATGTTTTTCTGAATGCAACTGCCTACCATTAAAGCATGTTTATTTTTTCTTAATTGCACTTTTATGGATGATACTTTGAGATAACTAACATGGAAAGTCAGCAGCCTTATACATCTAATTAAGCAAACAGTAATCCAGATACTAAAATTTTGTACACCAGCAATAATTGCTCTACATGAGATGCATTTGTACAGCCAAGTATTTCAGGAATGTTTCAGTTTATGTTGTGTGGGCAAATTTTTCTCTTTGCCGAGTGAGAGGGAAGACTCGCTCCTCTACTGGCTATAAACACGTCTTATAAACATTGATGCAGTCCCAGTAGATGATGAGGATTAAAGTTGATGGAATTAAGGTAAAGTTTCAGGAAATCTGGCTGACTTAAATTTCAACTTATCTTCCTCCTGGTTTTCAGAAATATGAATTTAAAGCTGTAATGTCTAAGGTCCTGTAAGAATGTGTATTAATGTATTTTGGTGACTGGAACGCATCTAGTGTAACAAATGTTAATAGGGGACTAGAAAAGACACTCTTAAATGGATAGATATGTTGGCAATGATTGGATATCTACAATGCTATAAGATGTAGACACAGATATACTACAGATAAAGGGGTACCACCTATTACTCAGAAAAAAAAAAATAAAACATGACCTCCAAGTTGGACTGTACAGATATCACTAACAAGCATGGATACCTGGTTACTGGAAGAGATCTGAAACCCATGACAGCTTCTGACCTTGCTCCTTAACTGATGAATTTAAAAATTTAAAACCTGTTAGAGGACCAGCACTTGGTCCAACACTTGCAATTTCCAGCCTATGTCTTAAAGCAGAAGTTTAGTACATTGAGTACTCACACCTTAAAGGAATATTTAGTGCAATTTACATAAACTGCAAAACTATGGGATTAGTATCAGGTAAAAGCTTCTTTACAGCATTTCATAACTCTTTGCATCTCAGTGCAATGGGAGAGTAGTAAAACTAACCTAACAGAAAGCACATCAGTATTCAGCAACCTGGAAACAAAAAGAAATATGGCACAATAAACTGAGGAATGACAGATACAGGACATGAAAACTTGATACAAGGGAACTAGAGATTACTTTTTTGCTCATTTAGTTGTCTATCAAAAATGGTTAGCAATAAAGTTCAGACTACAATCTTCAATTGAAGAGATCACAGCTTCAGACACGGCAAGCCAACTCAAAGTTTTGAGCAAGCTGGAGAAATTTCCAGATGCCTTTGGATGTTATTACCAGGATTTTTACTTGGTGAAGAAGGCTTCTGCACATAGGAGGTCACAGTGGGTGGGAGGGCATTTGAAAAATTGCACCTTCCAGGCTCTTGGTTGAACAGGCAGACTTTTTTACCCCCACAAAGTTAAAGTCCAGTGGAGGAACAGGTGTCTCAAGGGGAGTATGGTGCAGAACCTAAGTCATATCTCACAATTAGCTATCATCAAAAATCTGGACAACGGGTCTTGGGTTATGAAAAGCAGGCAAATCTGGGCCGACATCTGGACAGTTAATTGACATGAAATCTGCATATACAATAACACAGCTCCTCCTACATCCAGTCAGATTATGGGATGCCACAACTTAGAAACGTACATTTAAAACATTTAAAAATATAATGCAAACATTAAACAGAATAATGATTTTTGTATTCATATTAAGCCATTAACGGGGTTAACTGATGAACAGCACACACAGCAGCCTGTAACAACTGTTCTATTACATGAATGCTACCACGGTCTTGACCATACCTCTCAACAGTACCAAAAATTTTCTGGGATGTTCCTGGTTTTGACTCAAATTTTAGCCTTGTCTCTGTCAATCCCTCCTACAACTATTGATTTTTTGGAGAAAGAATGGTGAATTAGACTTTAATAACAATAACTGAAGTTATACACTTTTACTTCAGAAAATGTCTATTAAATCACATTCTCTTGTTCGGTCAATGCCTCTGGTTAATGGCAATATTTTAAAAGTGTTCCTGATTGTCCCTGATTCTGCTGATAGCCATGGCCTTGACTCACGTAGTACCCTTGGCCAACTGTTCTCCTGTAGGCTAAAGTTATGACAGCAGTGGGTATACTATGAATGGAACATTTCAAAGGCCCACAGGGATCTCACAGCAATAACATAGGCCTCTACCAGCAAAAAGCTGGAATAGTTTCTTATCTGCATAACTCCACATACAATAACATACATACACATATCCCCAGAATCTACAGGTAAGCAGACATGACAAAATCCTGACACATACACGAGAATGATTGATCTTACTTCACCAACAGTGTTCCTAACAAAGAAAACAGGTGTCAAACACTGGTGCCTTCAATATGAAACGTAAAAAGAAAAGGACCACTGAATTCTACAAAGCTCTGCATATTTCAAATCTTCAGTGAGGACACTCCAAGAGTCCTAAGCATAGAGCTGCTGGAGGTAATAGTCCAGTAAAGCTAAACATATGCACCGAAGTAGGTATAAATAAATTCAATCATTCAGCAGCATCTCCACACTGAATTACACTGTGTGAACTTCAGTGTCACTGGAGAGTTCTGTACACAGATAAAACCCAACACCATCCTATTACCATTAAAGTAGCATGCTTTATAAAGCATTTGCTCTTAAGCCAAATGCAGTCTTAATTCACAATACAGGACTGTGTGTAAAAGGCAGTGCATCAAGAACACGATATTCAGAATAGGCATTACCCACATCAAAGACCTTACTTTCTGTATACAGCCAAAGGAAAACTGAATAGCACTATACAGTTCCTAATATATCGCGGAATATTACGGAGATAAAAATATTTATTGGAGGAAAAAAATAATTCTATACAACGTAGGTGCAGTAGTCACTATTACAAAGGTCATCTTCTGGTTTTGTTGAATGTGGGTAAATTCCCCTTTCCCTGAAGTATAGACAACTTAAAGTTGATTATATTAAATAAAGTGGTACAAAAACAAAGTTTCTTGAACTGGAGGGGTGGAAGGTTGTGCCTCAGAGACAGCTTGAGTTTGAATTACAATAATCAAAATAATAAAGCTTTTACAACGCCAATATTAATAGGGCATCAATAGAATTGCTCTATGCAGGTCTGCTGTAATAAATTAAAATACAGGAATAATGTTGCAGATGCATTATGCAGAGGAAACTGAAAAGAAAAACCGTGAACACAAGTGAGATAAAAGTAAATTTGCAATGAACAGAAAAATGAGAATGGGTATTTAGAACTCTAAGGACTTAGGGTAAATATCTCAATGGCTGGGTAAATTCAATTGTTTTAGGAAGACAAGCTGCTTACACAGTTACTGTACTTTGTGAGTTACTGATATCTAGTCAAGTGTTGAGGGACAGAAATAACCATATGGTCTTTATATAGACATATATATATATATATATATATATATATATACACAGACACACATACATATATATATATACATACACACACACACATATATATATATATATATATACATATATATATATATATA